>NC_056739.1:1936101875-1936254375 GCF_019279795.1 Protopterus annectens | reverse complement strand
AGTTAAATCAAAAATATTCTGAATCATAAGGTAGCCATAAACCTGGAAAAATTGAAATTACAATTTTATTCTGTAAATCCCAAATATTTTCATAAAATAGTGGTAAGATCAAAAAATAAATAAATAAACAATCAAAATCTTATTAATGAGATTAAATATAAAAGTGATGGTTCAGTTAAGTGTGCATCTAACTTAATGGACATATTAGAAGTGTTCAAAAACTACTATAATGATATAAATAATAGCACACCACTTTTGGAAACAGATAATGTAATAAATACTTTTAATCAAGAAAATATAACTCCTAAGGTGTCAATGCAACAAAATAACATATTAAATAAACAAATAACTCTAACAGAAGTGAAAGAGCAAATAAAAAAAATTAAAGATAATGAAGCTCCAGGACTGGATGGAATAATTCCTGAACTATATAATATGTTTCCTGAATATATAATAAAGAAAATGATGAGTGCCTTTACTATGGTTAAGCAAAAATGTATAACACCCCCATTGTGGAAATACTCAGTTATCTCTGCCATATTAAAACAAGGTAAGGATCCCAAATCTTGTGATTCACATAAGTCAGTTTTGTCACTAAACACTGATTATAAAATTGTCATGACAATATTAGCTAATAGGATAAAGAAAATATTACCTAATCTAATACATAATGATCAGACAGAGTTCATTCTTCATAGAAAAGTGCAAGATAACATTATTAAATTGCTATCTTTAATAGACATAGCATGCAAATACAGAAAACAACTAACTATTATCAGCCTAGACATAGAAAAGGCTTTTGATTCTATTAGTTGGTCCCATCTACAAATAATTCTGATTAGTTTTGAAATCTCCTCAGATTTTGTCAACTTATTAATGAAAATTTATAGTGGGGCGCAAGCTTATGTGAAGATCAGATCATGTCTATCCTCACCACAAAAAAATCCTCAAGGGAACTAAACAAGGTTGTTCTTTGTCACCATTATCATTTGCTCTTTCAATGGAACCTTTTGCTACATATATCAGAAACAAGCAAAAAAATAAAAGGCTTTCAAATTAATAAGGACTATTGTCCTAAGATACAATTATTTGCTGATGATATGTTATTAATGTTGGGTGATATTGATGGTTCCTTGCATGATGTTATAAATACCTTAAGCAAGTTTGAAAGAATTTCAGGGCTTAAATTTAATCATAATAAATCCAAAACATTACTAATTAACAAAAAGATCAACAAAAACCTAAGAGTGAATAGCCTGTTTAATTGGGAGAATGATGCATTAGAATATTTGGGTGTCAGTATAAAGAATACATGGAAAGAGTCTGTTAAACTAAACTGCAATAATTTAATAATCACCATTAGTGAACTAATCAAAATATGGAATAAAATGTTCTTCACAATGGAGGATAGGCTCTCTTTAACTTAAATGATAATTTTACCTAAAAAAATTGTTTTATATACAGTAATTGATACTACCCCCTCCCAAAAGCTTATTTAAAAAAATTAGATTCCATGCTACTTAAATTTTTTATGGTTCCCCTTAAAACCTAGGATTGCATATAAATGGCACATTAGAGCTTGGAACAGTAATGGGATAATTACCTAGCTTAGATCTTTATTCCAAATCAGTTATAATTAATGTAATATTATATTGGATCACACCTACCTATATATCTGGTGGGAAAACAATACATGAGATTCATATAACTGATGTCAGAACTATAGAAAATCAATTTAAGGAACAATATGGAATAAGAAGCGTTCAATGGCTTTTACATGAATTTTGTTTATTTAATAAGAAGTTTGATAATTTTTCTTATGGCATTAATCAAATAGTTAATAAAGTACAGTTTTGTACCTACCATAAATGTAGATGTTCGAAGATCCACATTGCTGCAGTCCTAACACTTGGGTAGTCCGCTGTCCCAGTCGGCCCGAATACCAAAGTATAAGGCTGACGTCGGTCAGGGCGCATTAGTCTGACGTCAGGACGTCAGGGTACAAATGCGCATGACCGGCGTCATATCCTCAGTCTTTTCTTGCCCCAGATGTCAGAAAACCCTAAAAAGATAAGGCCAAAACCAAAAACACCAAACACTCCTGTACCAAATATATATACAATATATACAATTTACAAAGTACAACCCCACCCACACAACCACCCCTAAACACAGAGGGAAGGAGGGAGGGACTGCAGCAATGTGGATCTTGAACATCTACATTTATGGTAGGTACAAAACTGTACTATGTTCTTCATCCCTCCTTGCTGCAGTCCTAACACTTGGGTAGAATCCCATAGCCGCGGTAAGGGAGGCTGGCAAATCATAAAGAAGCTGGAGCTGTCAACATGCCCTGCAAAATAGCGTGGCAAAACCAGCCCTAGATTTAGAGTAGAGAGGAAGGTGGTAATGCTTAGAGAAAGTATGTACTGAACTCCAAGTAGCTGCCTCCAAAATATCCTTAGTTGCCACCCCCCTTAGAAATGCTGTTGAAGTGGCAGTAGCCCTAGTGGAATGAGGCCTAATCCCAGCTGGAATCTCCTTGCCATGATGGGAATAACAAAATGCAATGCAAAACCCAATCCACTTAGAAATAGTTTGTTTTGACACAGGCTTGCCCTGAGAACTCAAAGCAAAAGAAACAAACAACTGCTGAGACTGCCTAAAATCCTTAGTCCTGCTTAAATAATAACGCAACTGCCTGTGTACATCTAAAGTGTGCAAAATCCTTTCCCCCTTATTTTGGGGATCTGCATAAAAAGTGGGCAAATGAATAGTTTGGTTTAAAGCCACACTAGAGACCACCTTAGGCATAAAGGAAGGATTAGTACGTAATGATACCCTATCCTTATGGAAAATCAAAAAGGCTCAACCGCCATAAGGGCCTGCAATTCAGAAACCCTTCTTGCAGAAGTAATGGCCAACAAAAAAGCAGTCTTCCATGACAAGTATTTCAATTCAGCAGTAGCTGCAGGCTCAAAGGGTTGTAGAGTAAGTTTCTCCAACACAAAATTGAGGTCCCAAGCAGGAGTAGGAGCTCTCGTGGGGTCTTATATTCTTTGCCCCTCTAAGAAATTGTTTAAACAAAGGATGAGAAAACAATGGTGGGTCACAATCATAGTGAGCTGAAATTGCTGCAGCATGAATCTTAATGGAAGAGAAAGACAAACCTTTGTCCAATAACTCAGTAAGATATTGAAGAGCCACACTCAAATTAGGCTCAGAAACCTCCAAATCCTTTGCTGCACTCCAAAATAAAAATCTCTTCCATTTGTCTGCATACACTTTCCTTGTACTAGGTCTCCTGGCTTCCATAATCACATTCAAAACTTGTTGAGGAAGTTGAGACCTGCTGTGGTTCAAAACAGAATATGCCAGGCTGTTAGATGAAGAGAGTGAAGCTTGACATTGAGTAGATGGCCGTCCCTCTGAGACAATAGGTGTGGAATCAAAGGTAAAGGCCATGGAGGCTTCCTTACCAGACTCCTCAGTAATGGGTACCAGTGTTGTCGAGGCCAATCTGGAGCTATTAAAATCATCCTTGGCTTGTCTTGTCTGACCTTTAGGAGTACCTTTGGGAGGAGAGGCAGAGGCGGAAGGCGTACACATGAAGATTTTTCCAACTGAAAGAAAGAGCATCCACTTTCCAAGCTGTGTGATGAAACCTTTTAAGCAAAACTTTGGCAGCTGGTGGTTTAGTGGAGAAGCGAACAGATCTATGTCTGGAGTTCCCCATGACACTGTCAATTTTCAAATACATGAAGATCCAGTTTCCACTCGTGGGGATCCATGATTTGCCTGCTTAACACATCTGCTAAGGAGTTCTGTGCTCCGGCAGAAACCTTGCCTGAAGATTTAGTTGCAAGCTGAGCAGTCTCCCACAAAATCATTGCTTGCCTGCATAGAGGATAAGAATGTGTTCCCCTTGTTTGTTGATGTACCACATGACAGTTGTGTTGTCTGTTAGAATCAACACCTGCCCTGGAAGAAGTAACTCCTTGAAAGCCAGTAATGCAAACTGGACTGCCAACATCTCCTTCATGTTGATATGTAGATGCTGTAGTCTGGCAGGCCACTTGTCTTGTATCCACTTTCCATTCAGATGAGCTCCCAAGCTATGTCTGAGGCATCTGTCGTTAGAATCTGACTTCTGGCCGGGTCACAGAGAGTCCCTTGTTTAGGTGACATTCCTGAGCCCACCACAAAAATTCCTTTTGAATGCAAGGTATTATTTGAATGACAGTGTCCAAATCCTGGCAGTGCTGCGTCCATACATTTTGAGATACCATTGCAGCTTCCTCATATGCAGTTTGGCATTGGGAAGCACCAGAATACAAGATGCCATGAACCCTAAGGCTTGAAGGACTGTCCTTGCAGTCAGCCCGGACTGAAGAGATAGTTGATGGAAGTAAAGTGAAAGATTCTTTTGTTTGTCCGGGGTTAAAAGGCCATCTGGGTTGCTGTATTCAGTCTCACACCCAGAAAGCACATGTCTTGAGAGGGTACTAGACTGGACTTTATTTCGTTCACAGAATACCCCAGGCATCTTAGCACTGCTATCACATATTCCAAATGCTGAAAAGGTCTTCCTTTTCTTGAGCCAGAATCAGGCAGTCGTCCAAGTAAGGATAGATTTGTATTCCTTTTAGCCTGAAGTAAGCTATCACTGGAGCCAGAACTTTGTGAATACTCTGGGCAGTAGATAAGCCAAAGGGCAATGCAGAGAACTGATAATGGGAATTCCCAGCTCGAAAGCGAGATACTTTCTGCAACTTAGTCTGATAGGCACATGAAGGTAAGCCTCCTTGAGATCTAAAGTTACCATCCAATGATATTTTCCCAGCAGAGGTAAAAGCTGTTGCAACGTCAACATCTTGAACTTGGGAATGTCCAGATAAGTGTTGAGGATAGACAAATCCAAAATTGGTCTCCACGTGTTCCCCTTTTGGTACTAGGAACAGGCGAGAATAAAATCCTAGGCCTTTCTGGCACAGGAACCGGCTGAATGGCCCCTATTTGGAGTAACAGAGAAATTTGCTTGTGAGCCTCTTTTCTTTGTAGAGGAGGAATGTCTGGCATGCCTTTGAAAGGAGGCAAGGTATGGAAATAAAACCTGTAACCGTGGTGAATGATATCCAATACCCATCTGTCTTGGGTAATTAAACTCCAGTTTTCTTTGAAAAGTGCCAGCCTTCCTCCCAAAGGTGCTGCCAGACGAGAAGGCTCTGGCAGCTGAAAAGGCAGGTCATTGGGTCTGTTTACGAAAGGACTGACCCCTGCCCTCACCAGAAGACTGAGCAGGTGAACTCCCTGTTCTAGGCCTAAAAGAACCTTGAGCTCTGCCCCTGCCACGTCTAGACCTACCCCTAGACTGGGAATCATAAGAAGGATATGTCCACCCCTTAGTAGGCCAATTTCTACTAAACTTGAGGCTGAACCTGCAAAAAATCTTTAACAGTCTGCATAGACTTAGCCTTGTCCTCCATTTTCTTTAAAACTGCTTCCACAGGCGAACCAAACAACACATCAGATTGTAACGGAGCATCTAAAATCCTTGTCTTAACATGCTCAGCCAAATTCTGATCCCTCAACCAGGCGTGCCTGCGAAGAACAGAACCAGTGGCAGCCACCCTCGAAGAGGCCTGTACAGCATCAAAACCACATTGCAAAGAATGCTTACCCACCTGTTCAGAAACATGAACTAAATCCTGCAACTCTTTACACTCAATACCTTCCAGAGCATCCACCTTAGACTTCAATTGTGAAAGGAGATAATTTTGGTATTTTAACATGTGGAACTGGCAATTCAAAGCCCTCATGGCTAAAGTGGAAGAAGTATACACCGTCTTTCCCCATCTATCCAAAGCCCTTGCCTCTTTATCAGGAGGAACAGGATTTTTAACAACAGAAGCCTTAACACCTTTAATCCCCTGAGAAACGGTTTCTGGGTCTGCCCTAGGACTCTTAAAAAGATACTTATGAGCTTCAGGCACCCTATAATACCTATCTGGTTTAACTGGAGCAGGAGGCAAAGAATCAGGGTTCAGGGAAGCCTCTGCAAAAACATCTTCCACCACATCCAGAACAGGAGGTATAGCCAAAGGCCTGTGCTGGGGTAAAAACAAAAATTCCCTTAGCCTTTTCCTGGAATCAGAAAAATCTTGACCTTCCCATTTAAAATGCTCCCTCATGGAATGAAGAGTCTCTGAAAAAGAAAAATCCTCAGGAGGAGAAGCCAAAAGAGTAGAATCATCTACATCAGAATCAGAATAAGGAGGATACTCCTGCAAGTCTTCAGCGGAAGACTCAGAAGCCTCCGAACACTGCTCAAAACTCTCAAGCTCAGGTTCCACCCTAGGCCTCTTATCAGGAGGGGCATAGAACCTCTAATCATAGTAATCAAATCTTCTGCCATTTTAAGCATATGTTTCTTAGGCAGAGACCCTGAAGAACTAGGAGAAACCCCCACTGAAGTTAAACCTGGCCTGCCTCTCGAGGAAGCCTTGGAAACAGAAGGAGGGCCTAACCACCTTAGGAAGGGAGGGAGAACAGCTACCTGAGAAGCCCCTCAGCCTGGCCTACCTCCTGAGAGGAAACATCCTGTAACAGTAAAGTCTCTCCCTGAGACTCCAAAGAGACTTCTGGCAGAACCTCCGGCTCCACCAAGCCTCTAAAGAACCGGCGTCCGGGACAGGCGGCTCTTCCAACCTAGGCTTTGCTGCTTTGTCCTTGCGCTTTTGAGCATCCGGCGGCATTTTATAATTACAACGCTTCCCAAAACTAACCTGGCACAGTCTAACCTTCTCTTAATAGTGCGTTTGTTAAATCTAGCACAAGAGCGACATCCAACAACGTCGTGCTCAGGCCCTAAGCAAGGTATACACAAGGTATGGTAATCCCTATGAGGTATCTGCTTCCCACAAGAAATACAATTATTCACTTTTTCTGACATCCGGTTAAATACTGAGGCAAGAAAAACAAAATATTCTAGCGGGTACATAGCCAACTTTGATTCGGTCTGAAACTCCGACTTCAGAAAATTTCAGAACGCCAACCTGCACTCGCAATACTGCTTCTGCATCGGACCATGCGGCAAAAAAGACTGAGGATATGACGTCGGTCATGCGCATTTGTACCCTGACGTCCTGACGTCAGACTAATGCGCCCTGACCGACGTCAGCCTTATACTTTGGTATTCGGGCCGACTGGGACAGCGGACTACCCAAGTGTTAGGACTGCAGCAATGTGGGATGAAGAACATCTTTAAAAATATAATTGATTGCAATTACAACATTAAACAATTTCTATTTCTTATATTCCCTATAGCATACTCCCCTGATTGCCTAGATTCTTTCAATATCAATGCGATGCAAAAATTAAAGGAAAATAACTTGATATTGGCATCAGTTTATTGAAAATAAGAGTATTAAACCACTAAACTCTATTTTATGTAGTTTTGATAATAGTCACGATAGTTGGTTGTTTATACACTCATTACAGCAGTTTATAGAAAACAAAATGAAAGAATCAATCAACCTAGAGACTGAATCTATATCTAGTCTGATTCAGCTTTTTATTAGGTGCCTTGAAAACACAGATAATCAAAAAATTAAGTATCTCGCCTATCTATAAGATACTAAGAGAAGGCACTCTAAAGTTTGACTCAGATTTTTGGAATTACTTTGTAAAGATTAATAGAGAACAAATATCTGATGAATCCAAAAAACTGTTATTGAATTCTACATATGGTATCTCTTCTTCATTATATTGGAGATTGTATACATGGAAATTTATAAATAGGAGTTTCTATACTCCACATAAAATAAATCTTATACTCAAAAACAGTGAAAGTAAATGTTGGAAATGTGATGAATTACTAGAGGCCAACTGGGTTCACATGTTCATTGAATGTAGAAATGTTGTTCAATGCTGGAAGGACTTCAGATATGTTGTAAATGCTTTATGGTCTGATAACTGTCATATTTCTAACTCACTAATCCTATTCAATGTTCCTATACCTAATGTAATACCTACCTCTCAGATTCAGATATTCTGGTCATTTCTTGCAATTGCAAGAAAAGGTATTACTGTGAACTGGAAAAGTAAACAAGATTTGATGTTTAAAGATTTTATTAATTTAGCAAAACTTGCTTGTAAAAAAGAACTACAGACCATTTGTTATAGAACTCATAACATTACTCATGAAAAATAGCAACGCAAACATTGGAAAACCTTTTGAACAACTACTGATAACTTCTCATGGATAAAATGATTGTTTATAATGGATGAATGTAAATATTGTAAATAGATTTGTTATTGTTTTATTGTATTTATTATATGTACATTTGTGTATGTTTATAATGAAAACAAAATAAAAATGTTTTTAAAAAAAGAAAATTCGCCTTAATGCAAAACCTGTCATTCTATCAACTTTCTACATTTGTAGGAGCAATATTTAAAAATTGTCCCTATTTTTGGGCCTTTGTTCCACTTTTATTTATGGTTTTGTCCAGATTTCTTGCTCTAGGAGGTTGAGAGGTATGATGCTTACCACTTATAAGGTCCCAAAAATGCGGTATTAAGTGCCTCATTTCACTTCTAGCCACCACAAGAATCTTTGTTTCAGAAGGAACAAGTATGTTTGACCTATATAAGATGACTTTTCCTTTCTTAAATCTAAAAAGATCAGTGATCTTCAAGAAGAAATGGAATGGAGGCATACAAGCCTAAAGAGACAAATAAAGGGGCCTGGATGGAAGACAAAGGATTAGGGAGTTTATCTAAATAACATATACTTTTTGTCTTCCCAGTAATATTGATCTAGAAACATTATACAAGACTATCCTAGGAATTCAGTAAAGGCCCTAGCATGGGGCATATGACACTTGCTAAAAAGATCCTGTTCCCATGACATAGTAACTTGCAATCCAGAGACATGCTGCCCATCATGAGGAAAGACTTCATTATCACTTAAATAGTTTGTCTCTGAATCACAGTTACTACTGTAATGTGCAGATCATTGCTGATCTGCATGTCTTGGTAGTAAGCTGCTGCTTGTGTTAGCATTTCTATCCTCTCCCCAAAGTCACTCCACCCACAGCTATTTATTCAAACACACACAGCAGAGCCCTGTACCTGTTCCTAATTTGTGTGTCCTCCAGGGGCACCTCCCAGCACCCCCTGATCCCCATAGTTGTTGAAGTGCAATTACAGCATGAGTCTGGTATGCCTGGAGGCTAGTGTGTCCTCCCACCCCAATCCATGAAATAGTTTAAGTGCTGTCATGGCACAACTGTAGTCACCCTGTTTCCTGGTGTTCCCCATCCCTGTACTGTTGTAAGTGCTATTCTGGCACAAATGTAAAATCTCTAGTGTCTACTGTTTTTCCCATGCTCAATCCTCATAATAGTTTAAGCACTGTTATGGCACAATTGCAGTTGCCCTGGTGACTAGTGCTCCCCCTATCCTCATACTGATGCCAGTACCATTATGGTACTTAACAGAAGAACAGAAGAGTAATCCCAGGTGTCTGGTGTTTCCTCCACTCCATGATCCCTGTAGTGATGTTGGTGTCATTGGGGAGCTTAATGGTAGAGTAATTCCTGGTGACTAGTAGCTCACTTTACCCCTGCTGTCCTCATACACAGTTGTGTTAGGTAGTTAAAAGTACCCTTTTTGCCTTGTCCCCTACCATGACATGGTGGGGCCAGCAGTACTCATCTACACAGCTGATGAAATTTCTTGAATCGCTTTGTATGTAGATGCCTGCCTGGAGGTGGATATAGGGAGACAACATTTGACTAATTAGCATGGCTGAAAAGCTGGACATAAGCAGTGCTGTACATTTTCATGCTAGAGTACTATGTAGCACCACGTTAGGCCCATTGCTGAATACCTAAAGGTTACTGTAAGATATATACAAAGGAGTACACATTACGGTATCTTCATGAATTCACCCTATATATTTCTGGACTTCACTGTGACATTATTATCCATTTTCTGTGAGGATTTAAAATATGGGTCCTGAAAATAAATATTATTCTTTTAATTGATCGGCTTGAATATAACACAACTTTTAAGCTGTATCTTTTGTTGTTTAGGACAAGGACTGTATATACATACATATATATATATATATATGGTTCTACCTGACTTCGTCGACAGCGCAGAAGACCGACATCCAGAAGATCGAAAGTGAAGAAGACCTGGCAGAACATCGACAATGCAGAAGACCGACACGACGGATGACAACACCAACGCCGAGGATGCCGACATGGGGAAAGGCTGTGTGAGTATGCGGTAGTGACGGACGTTAGGTGCGAGGCAGGTAAGTGTGGAGATTGACGGTCTGTGGGGATAGGGGTGGGTTAAGTGAGTTAGGGTTAGGGCGATAGGGGTGGGTTAAGTGAGTTAGGGTTAGGAGCGATAGGGGTGGGTTAAGTGAGTTAGGGTTAGGGAGCGATAGGGGTGGGTTAAGTGAGTTAGGGTTAGGGCGATAGGCGGGTTAAGTGAGTTAGGGTTAGGAGCGGGTAGGTAAGTGTGCGATAGTGACGGACCTTAGGGTTAGGGTAAGGTTTAGTGTGGGCTTGTAAGGATTTTGGTGTGCTTGTGTTGTGTGTGTGGTTTGTGGAATGGGGATGTGTTTTGTTTTTAATTGTTAT
This sequence comes from Protopterus annectens, assembly GCF_019279795.1. Lineage (NCBI taxonomy): Eukaryota > Metazoa > Chordata > Ceratodontiformes > Protopteridae > Protopterus > Protopterus annectens. The sequence continues at coordinate 1,936,243,714 of NC_056739.1, read as the reverse complement.
TGTGGTGTGTGCAGTGTATGGGGTTTCGTGTTTGTGTACCGTCGGTTATTTCGTTGTCGGTTATGTGTGGTTTCGTGTTTATGGACTGTCGAATATGTGGTGTCGGTGATGTGGTTGTCGGTGTTGTGTGGTTTCGACTATGTCAGGTAGAACCATATATATATATATATAAACCATAAACCATATCTATGCATCACATGTTGTCTGGTAATCTCTACCCTAGGTAAGTCTTCATTGTTTTAACATATTTGCTTTGCATACATATGTTTATTAGTGTGTAAAACATATTTACTTAGCATTTTTCTGTCACATATAAATAACATGATTTCACAGAAATTTAAAGTTTTCTCTTTGAAAACACAGTGTTACTGTCACCATGACATCACTTTAATAACATGGTTTCACAGAAATTAACCGTTTTCTCTTGGAAAATGCAGTGTTACTGTCACCATTATGTCACTTTAATCCGTGTGTATATTTAATATGCAAAATAGCTCATTAACATGCATTTTTCATGGTTTTGGCAGTTTCGGTTACTATAAATCTTTTTTTTCTCAGATTAAACTGAGCTGCCTCACTTTTTTAAACAATAAAAATCAGTTTAGAATGTTTTAAAAGCTTGAGATAAAAAATAAGCTGTGAAATTGTTAATTTTCATTCTGTGATGGGGACACGTCTGGTGTACTGCCTCTGGTATGCAGTCAAGCAGAGAAAGAATGCAGTGAGTTTACAAACATTATACTCTTTTTGTTTAAGTAAATGTTCATCTAATATCATTAAACATATCAAGAGTTAAGTTATTGATTGGAGAAGAGAAGACAGCACAATGTGACGTTGTAGAATGATCGGCAAAAAATTTGACCAGCACTTAGTTAAATCTAGTGACACCCCAACTGTAGTCAATAAGAAATAAGAAATCACTGGAACTTAGGGTGGAACAAATGCACTTTAAAATCCTTTTAAAATCCACAAGTAAATTTCAGGTATGCTTTTATATCCACAAGTACCTGAATTTTCCAGTGATTTCTTATTTCTTATTGAATACGTTGAAGAATGATAAGCAAACAAATGCAGCAAGATTTGTTTTTGAATGCTGACTTATATGCAGCGGAATAACCATGCAAATAGATAAATCTTAATTTGTTTTTGAATGCTCACTCATACATAACAGTAGGCTTACAAATGATTTAGTTTTTTTTTCCTCTCACCTACTTTCCAAATGTTAAATTCCATTGTTTTAACAAAGTATATATTATACATAAGGTTATCATTTGTCATGATTTTTTCCTTGACAGACAGGAAAGCTTTATTTGCATTTTTAATTGTGTTGCTGGAATAGTCTTTTGTTTGCTTTAACAGGCAACTTGGGATGTGTGAAATATGACCAATAACAGACAGACTGATCAAAAGTATTCTCAGATATCTTCTCTTTCCAAAGGCAGCAACTTTATTAGTTTAGCTCCAGATTAGTTTTTAAGCTCTGCATTTTAAAAACATCTTTTTGAGTGAATTGTATTTTTAGCTATACACTACTGTTAATACAAGTTAGCTAAAGGAAGAATATATATTATTTATATATGTTATTAATGCAATTTGAATGAAATCTATCATATATTTTATTGATTATTATTGCATATGGAACTTAAAGAGTCTTAAGAAAGCTAATAATATGAATGTTTGGGAGAGTTTGAAGCATGGCAATTAGTGCAGTAAAATGAAGCTGAGAGCTGCTGAAGGGCTGTTTTTGTGCTCCAGGATTGGATTCCTTCAGCCTTTATTTGACTACTATGTGATATGAACAGGATACTTAACCAAATAGTGCTTTAGGAATCTGGGAAACTGGGATAGTGTTCTCAATAATCTCCTTTACTACTGGTAATTACCTTTGAACCTAGAAAGTAAACATACATTTAAATAGATACAAAGTAGTACATGATAATAAAGGAGATAAAAATCAAAAAAACGTTTTTCTTTTTTCTGTACAATACTGTTAATACATATTAGTTAAAACAAGATTTTATTTTATCCTGGTAAACCACTGAAGATTACAGTCAATCAAAAATGCCAGACATTGCAGTTCTGCACTTCTATCCAGAAAATGTTTGTCAATGCAAAATCTATCATTACAAAACATACATAAAACAGTGTCCTGTCCTTGGGGGAATATGACTAAAGGCTGCTTTTAGCTCATATATTCTGAATTTGCATGATTACTGTGATTAGTGTAAGGAGAATTTGGAATACTTCAATCTGTGGTTCCTGTTCTATGGAACAAAGCTAAAATGCATTCCATGGATACCATCTATAATTACAACTGCTGGATGTAGCTGGGAGATGTCTGTAGAAAGTAACTGACCCTCTTGTTTATTTAGTTTAAAGAACCACTGATTTTGCTGGACTGTTGTGTATTTGCATGATAACTGTCATCTGTGTGAAGCAGCTTGTAATACTTTAATGTGTGGCTACTGTTTCCATGGAACAAAGCTAATACACAAGGCATAACTTACTTTAATCATCCCATGCCATTTTCTCATAGGTTTGGGAGTGACATTGAATGACCAATGATGAGAGAAAAATGCCCATATGCAGCAAGGGGACTGCTGCCCCCTCAGCACCCCCTCCTTCTATACAACATCAACTGTTACCAATGCACCTGTATAAAGCATTATGGCCCTGTGGTGGAAGGAGAAGGGGTGACAGTAGCCAATTGGCTCACAGATAGGATGCAGGAGATCAAAACATGGAAAGTTACCCCCAAAAAGAGACCAGTCACCAGTGGATTTCCCTGGGGTTCTGTGCTGGCACATATTCTGCTTGGCTTTTAATTCTTTGAAGTAAAATCCAATACTAAAAGGCTGTAGGCTGTGACTGACTAAGTTTGCAGATAACTACAAGCTAAAATCAGTCATAGAATCACCAAATCACTTAGCCATCCTGCAGGAAGGTTTTTCTTAAACAATTAACTGCTGTCAGAATCATGGACTGAAACTAAATGCCAAAAAATACATTGTCTTATCCTTTGGGACTTTGGACTCTGCCCCCCTGTACCCCCTTAGTAATGTGTGCTAACCCTAACTCTAACCCTAATGCTGCCCCTTCCCTCAAACCCTAACCCTACTCCTTACCTTCATAAAAATCTTCCCATAACACTGCCACTACACAAGACACACTCAGACACACAAACATTGACAAACATACACAAGTAAAAATATATCCCCTAACCTAACCCTAACCCTAATCCTAAAATACATAAACTCACACACAAACATACAATTATCCTTCATTCATCCTCGGCCCTAACCCTAACTCACATATACATGCACAAGCACCCTCACCTGTCCAGTCCCACTTACCTGTCTCAACATGGGTTCATCACAACATTATTTGAAGGAAACAGTGGACTGTCAAATTCTTATTAATATATAAGTATTTTGTCCAAATTCCTTATACCTTTAATGCAGAGTCATCAATTTCAAACACTGTGCTAATAAACAAACGGACTGCTTCAGACATGTCTTGCATTAAAACAGTAAGTACTGACTCTGTGTTGTAAAAGATTTGGCCCTGATTGTGTCTCAGACAACCTGTATTTGTTTTGAAGCCTTAAGTGACAGAAGATCTGGCTGAAGAGGGGTAGGAATAAGGGGACAATATGTGTTCCCCCATCCAGAGAAAAGGATTTTGAAGTGTGCAACCACAGAAACGGTGGCTAGAAGAAAAATCTGGGACTACAATACTTCAACAAGTGATGTGGAGTTTGTGAGTCTGCCAAGGAATGTGCTCATCCTTGTCGAGGATATGGTTGTGTACAAGTGTGCATTCACAAAAGTGCAGCATGCCATCCATTGCACCATACTTTCCAGCCAAGAGGAAAAGTGTTTGAGCAATTCAGAAAAATGTATTAATTCTCACATGGATGGCAAACATGATCACAAACTCGTGTCTGTCTCACTTGGTTTCCAAGGATGACACTGCCTGGTAAAATAAATGGGCAAATGAAAGATGGTAGCTTGCAGATATTGAAGACAGACAAAATATTTAAAACAGTATCTAGATGGACTTGTTAATGTTTGTTTTACATATGTCAGAACAGTGCTTTAATTTACATTTCCAAGAAGCAGTAGAAGCAATCTGCAGTAAGGATTGCAACATCCCTTGACAAATTGACAGAGTGTGGTTGAATTAATGGAAATGAAAGAGAAACAAGAAACAGAGTAACAGGGAGAGAGAGAGAGAGAGAGAGACTCCTTACCTGATAGACATGGTAAACCAAATTATTGCCAGGAGCACTGTATTTCTTCTGTACTTGCCAGAGAAGCATATTAACACATTTTCCCAAATCTGAAAGAAAAAAATGGTATAATAAGTGAACTCTTTACAGATTGCAATATCTTTATATTAAATACATTTCATTAGACAGGCAAAAGTCAGAGAGCTTCATCAATATTTCAGTTCTAAAATGACCCCCTAGAAATAACACTGTAGAAAGTTCAGGTTATCACTGAATATCAAGTCATCAAATATAATATTTCTCTGTCGATCATTGTTCATCTTAGCCCTTTGTCTTCCCTTTACAATAACTATATGAATTCTCAAAGTCTATAAAACATACATAGTACCTTTAAAATGATTTTGCTATACAGGATGCATCAGATAAAGTTAGCATATTTCTGCATACTTTGCCAATTGTGATTGCAGAAATTTATGCAGTTATTGAGCATATCTGCTGTTCAGATCAGACAAGAAAGTATACCAGTTTGCTCATTATCCTATATACTTATAACAGCTGTATGGGTCGCAGCCTTATTTTGTCATTTCCTATGTGCTTCAATTCTTTATTTTTATAAAATTAATTAAAAAATGCAGTCTGTAATTGATAATTACCTTCTCGAGCCATGTATTACAGAAGCAAAAATGTTCTTAGGGGTTATAGCCAGAGCCCCAATTTTAATCAAAACACATCACTTAGTTACCATCCAAAGCAGACAGGTTCCAAGTATATAAATTATGGCACCTGAACTGTGTGCCTGCAGTTGGCATAATACGTTTCATCACATGGATCCCCCTTAGTACTGATGTGGTGTTCAGATCAAACAGTGGAGCAGCAATGACAACAACAACTTATATGTTAAAAGACAGTTGAAATATTCATTGTAAGAAAAATCTTGCAAGCTATGATGTACCCTGTGGTGCAGTCAGACCTGTTACCATGACTTCAGTAATCAGCACTGCACCTCAGTACCAATGCAACACTACTTCAACCAAAGGGAGGTCTAACTTGACTGGATTCCAGTATTAGCACAATATACTGTTTCCTGTGCCACAGCCTTGGCAACAAATGTCAAAATGTTAGTAAACCCCCTCCCTTCAATTATAGTGGAGTACAGATTAGATGTTGTGTACCACCATCCCACATAAGACCATGATGCCACTAGCACAAATTTGTGTATTGTGTGCACCATTGCAACATTCACAAAACCTGATTAGAATCTACATCAATGTGCATTTCATGAACAGGGTATGCTTTATTCTTATTATTGTAGTCCATGCTTATGGATCATGCTAATGACAGAAAGGTATACCAAACATGGCCTGTACACTACACTTACGCAAGCACACACTTTGTTTATGATTCTGAAGGCATGTTAATTGTAGAATTCCTCCCCATAAATTGAAATTTTAATTTAGGGAGAATTATGTTGTTCTCCAGGCATTTATTTAACACATTCCTAACTAACAGAACAGCCATTTTTGCATCAGTACATTAATTCCCTGAATACAATGGTCCCATCCTTAAAAGAATTATGATTGGCTGGTCTGCCTAATAAAGCTCTACAGTCCTGTTCACACATAGATTTAAAGGCTGACAAAAGTTGCAAGAAGAATGAGTTAAATGTATTCTTTAGTTAGAGAACCAAATATGAAATAGGTGCAGCATTTTTTAAGTATAGGTCTTATGTTACACATTTTGTTTATTAACCCATGTTTACACTTCTTTGTTTTTTTCATGTCTTTTATGTACTATTGCAAAACAATTTAACAATTCATGCACTTGTGCATTATGTTTTTGTACAGTTTTCATATTTAAATTATTTTGGAAGTGATTTTGAATGGCTGGATTTAAACATGTGACTTTGTTTCATAAGATGCGGCAAAGCTATCTCATTTTGTCATGATGAAGTCTATGACAATTTGAATGATGAAAGTGGTTAGCAAATAAAAGAGTATTCTGTATTTGTTTTTGTTTCACTTTTTTTTAGATGGGGTCAGGCTTGTACTTTTTTAAAAATGTGCTTGCCTTACAGAACTTCCTTACTCTTGCCTGAATTAACTCCCCATCCTTCTCCCCTGTAATGTAATAGTCAGTTACACACACACACAAAATACTTGTGTGATTTCCTTTGATAACAGAAACATGAAAAGACATGGAGGGAACTCATAAACATTACCACAACGTGTACATCTCTTGTGTACATATGACAGTAACCTGTTTGAACTCCAAGACAGCCCTAGCATGGGTCAGCATGGTACTCTACCATGGAGATGTGCAGTACCATGTAATGCTGACTCTATGGGCATGGTGTATGCTAATGAGGCAGTCTGTGGGAGGAGTATATGTTAATTAGCCAACTGCTCTCTGTCTCTTTCTCTCTCTGTCTCGGAACTGCTTTCAGGAATACATTTATGCACTAAGCAATTCATTAAATCATTCAGACATGTAGATCAGTATGCACACTGCAATAGTCAACACTGTCAAAAGGCCTTGTTCATCTACTGGCTATGGCACTTAAAGTACTATGGGGAATGGTGGATGGGAACTACTAGCTACCAGGGATAATACACTGGTGCCATAATGGCACCAATAGCAATACTAGGATGGGGGGGGGTTCAGTAGCCACCAGTTTAATACACTTGTGCCATAATGATGGCACAGACACTGACAGCAGTATGGGGATCAGGTGTCAGTGGAAACACTAATCACCAGGGAGTATACCACACTCTTGTGCCTTAACTCCACTGAAACTCAGGGATAGATTCGGGGACTGTGATGTGTGTGTGTGTGTGTGTGTGTGTGTGTGTGTGTGTGTGTGTGTTTGATGTGTTCTCATGTGTGTAGTAGAGTGATGGGGGTATGCCAAAGCCTACACATTGAAGGTGCAGCAGTTACGTACTGCTATGTGCAGAACAGCAATGATCTACATGTTGCAGTGGTCACTGTGATTCTGAGAAATGCAAATTAGCAAATAATGAGGTTTTTCCTCTTTGCAGCAAACATGTCTCCGAATCATAACATAACATTTCATGGGAGCAGGGCCTTACAGCTCATGCTTGGTTCTTTCATGAACCCCCAGGTGTGAGTTCTATCACCACAGCAGGAACTGGGATTCATATTGAAATACTAACAATATAGTATAGCAAACTTGATGTGCTAGACACTGAAGTGCTCTCCTTTGGATGCAGAAGTAAATAGTTACTACAACTCCTGAGTTGGTGGCAGTTCAGTTATATGTGAATAATGCCATGCCACTTATCAGAATAAGAGCAGGCGAGTCATCACCTGTATCCTGACCAAATTTCCCCTCCCCAGTACATATACCACTGAAGGTCTCCCCAGAATTATCATGGTCTTCCTTTTAACAAAATAAAAATAAACAAATAAAAAAAATCTGTTAGATACCACCTTTCATATCTGGATGCATTGCTGCTGGGAAATAAAAAGGAGCTGCAAACATAGTAATAAAATTGGACCTGAATGTACCTAAGACATTTCCCTTACTAATAACAGTTTAGCAGGACAAGTTAGTATATCATATGAAAGATGAATATAATGTTTACTGCAGTTTCAGTTACAGAACGTTGGTACTATTTCGTCTTTAGGCAAACAATCTTATGTTAGTAGGAGTGCATGTGCTATAGGCTCAGTGGGATCCACAAAAGTGTGTCTACATGCGAATATGTAAGAGTATATGTGTGAGCCATTCAGACTGACAGAAGCAGTCTAGAGCCTTTTTCTCTCTTTTTTCCCAACAAGTACTGATTTATTTATTTTATTGTTTCTACATTTTTACATTTTTATTTATTTGTTGTGTTGGTGGGGTTCCATTGTAAAACAGGGAAAGAAACTTCAAACTGATTTATCACTTGATAAGAGCACATCCTGGTACTGAAGTAATCTGGTTTAAGTGCTGCATGTCTTTTTACATACTGAGGCCTACAAGTTTTAGACAATAAACAATATCTCACTTTGTGTTCTTACTTAACATGGTAAATTATGTATTATATATGATACACCTGTTTGATACACCTTGCAAACACAGTAAAAGATGTAATTTCTTTAGGTCAGATTTTATGAGGGACATGTAGCATGTTTGTAAATGTGCTATATTTCATTGAAAAATCAGTTTTGTTTCTGCTTCTGATACTAAAATCATTTATAACAGATGCTGTTTTCAGCACTTTGTGAATACTCAGAAAGGTGTTTGAAAGCATTGAGTTTGTAGTGTGACATGAACTGGTGCTGATTATGTATGCATAGTGCAGGGACTGATCAGTGATGCAGGAGGTCGTGCAAATCATGAATGAGTAACAGCTGATCTACGGGCAGCTACTGTAGTCAACTTGAAGGACGTCAAGGCACGGAGGCTGAATACCACATGTACAGCAGAGAATCTCAGAAATGTGACAACTATAGTCAGAAAAGCAAGCAGAGGAGCACACAAAAATAGAGAGATGGGACATCTTTTTCAGGGGAGCAGGCATTCATTTTTCATTCTTTTTTTCTTTTTGTTTTTTTAATTTCTTATGAAGTTATGAAGATTCAGTTGAGTGGAGGAAACAGGGTAAATGGAATGTGGCAGGGCCACATGAACAAACCCATACATAGATAAAAAAAACACATGGGGAAGTGGTGATATAAAACAGAGGGGTAACAAAGGCATGACACAGACTGACAAAGATTAAACAGTAGTTGATGGGAAGGATTGGAAGATAAACAGGGGAAGTGGAGGGGAGGAAAATAATGGGGAGAGTGAATGGTGCAGCGGGCCTGCCAGTCCAGGCAAGAAAAGAAAAGACCATCACAAACATCATTCACCTCTGTTGCTATCATGATTGTCAAGCTGCATACCTTAACTGTACAGATTTTCACAGAATGTCTAGATTTTTGCCTCATATTTTTGGTGTGTTCCTCCTAAAATCTGTACTTTTCTGCCAAATAGCTGAGGATTGAAGTAATTAAATAATGACAAATATTTGAGTTTAAAACTCCACAACCGTCAGAAAATTCATGCTAATGCAAAACCTATTATTCTATCAACTTTCTAAGTTTGTAAGAGCAATATTTAAAATCTGTCCCTATTTGTCCCGCCATCATCAGGCTTTGTCCAGATTTTTTGCTCTAAGAAATTGAGAGGTATTTCAAGCTGGTTGGACCCATTGCTATAAGCTGTGAAATGAGTCACTCCACAGTGCCAGTCTGGACGTCTAGCCATTGGACCACATTGGCCTGCACCAGCTGCTGCACTTCCCAACAAGTGACCCAGGGGACATCTCTGTACCAATTTCAGAAGAGGAGACTTCACCCCTATTGGCAGGTAGTTACAGAAGCCATCAATGAATCCTCCATCTCAACTTCCACAGGGTGATCTTTGTCACCCTGGAGTGAAGCAGGACTCCAGACCTCTGGGCAGTCATTGCTGGGTGCATTGTCATTTACAGGGCATGGTGGCTGCTGCCTCACCTCTGCCTGCAGCATGGCTGATTCTATAGGAAATTAAAATAAATGCTGAGAAGACAAAAAAAAAACAGATAAAAAAACAAAACATGATAGAGTGCATAAGCATGTAAAGTGCAATACAATGCCGTATCACACAATCCCAGCAACAACACAATGCCCAGAGAGCCTGGCCTATTTCTGCTGGCAGTCTAATCAATTATCCTTAATATTTCTGTGGTGTCACAAAACAGCAATATAAAAGAAACACATCAGCATATCCTACCTCCCCCCACCCCCCAATCCAATTACATCCCACACTGATCCCACTCCCAAAACACATTCCCAGGCAACACAACTCTACCCTCACACACAACCAACCAGGAATCCTAGTTGTACTTCTCACTCAAAGTAGTATCATGTTACCCACACTCACATCCCTATCACTAGCTCTACTATTGCTAACCTTCCTAACTTCCTTACAAACAGATCTACCGTTGCACAACTACTATCACACTACCCACACTAGCCCACCCTCTCAAACCCACTCAGACTTCTACATCTGCCCTACAATCATAAATCTTACACCTACATATTACTCCCTAACAAAAATTACACCATCTCATCACACTAAGAAAAACTCTCATAGACCAAGCTCGCAAACAATTAATATTAAAAAACACATACTGACAGTCCTACAAATTCTGCTAACCTCTGGTGACATTCACCCAAATCCAGGTCCCCTCTCAGCTAGACAAACATCTGACCTGCTAATCCTAAATCTCAACATAAGAAGTATTACCAATAAGCTAACAGACCTACATGCATTCATAGCCCACTACAACCCTGATATACTCGCCATTACAGAAACCTGGCTTACACCCAGTATCCAAGATGAAGTCTTTCTTCCCAGGGTATAATACACTTAGATCTGATAGAACAAACAGGAAAGGAGGAGGAGTAGCCATTCTCTTTAAAAACACCCTTAACCTCCAGCTCCTGCACACCACACCACCCACTTTTCAAACTGCTGAAGTCCTGTTTTCTGTCCTATCCATAAGAAACACCAAGAAGATTAATATAATATGCTGCTATATACCTCCAGGCAACAACTCGCTCATAATAGAAGACATCCTACACTGGACAAAGGACAATCTACCTCAGGAAACGATCCTACTAGGAGACCTTAACACTGACTGGGCAACCTGTAACTCCAGCAGCCCCTCTACACATATCAATCTATATGGGTTCTCTCAACTAATTAAAGAACCAACTAGAATAGATGAGAAAACAAAGAGAGAATCCATACTGGACTGGACACTAACCAACTATCCCAAACAAAACTATACAGTAGGCTGCCTCCCAGATGACTTAAGTGATCATCTTCCCACCTTCCTACTCCAGAAACACTCCAATCACCCCAAACCAGTAGTCTACAAATTTGTACGAGATGACCGCAACCTTACCCCACAATACCTAAATACTGTCCTAAGCCACTGCAACTGGGAACCACTACGGACACTCGGGTTAGACCAGGCAGTAGACTACTTCAATACAACCTTCTCTAACATCCTTAATAGTCTAGCTCCCAGCAGAAAGATCAGAGTTAAAGCCAACTACGCACCCTGGCTAAATAGAGACACCAGAGCCTTACTAAAAGCTAGAGATAAAGCCTGGAAAATCTGGAAAACTGACAAAACCCGTAGCTCCAGACAATACTATCAACAGCTTAGAAACAAGGCCAAGGCTGAATCCAAAATAAACAAACAAAACTATTTTCTTAGCACCCAAAGGAAATATTCAAATAGTCCAAAAAAATTCTGGCATGCCATTAACTCCCTACTAAAGCCAGGCAAACCCACAACCCCAGCACCCATCTCTACTAACAATACCCTAGACACAGCTTCTCAATTTAATAACCATTTTACTAAATCCATCTTAGCCCTGTCCAGTCAAATAACCAAAAACAGTCTACCTCAGTCACAACATAACCTATTCCACACCACCCCCTCTTTCAGCCTATCACCAGTGCCCACCTCAACTATCAAAAAACTCCTCCTAAAACTAAAGCCAACCACACTAGCAGCTGATAACATACCTGCTGCATACCTACAAATGGCTAGTGACTCCCTATCATATCCTGTCTCCATCCTTATCAACCGCTTCATACTAGAATCCTACATACCCAAACTCTGGAAAGTATCTCGCATCATTCCTCTCCATAAAGGAGGTAATTCTTATGAATTCTCCAACTACCGACCTATTGCCATCCTTTGCCCCTTATCCAAAATTCTTGAGAAATGCATCCACTTGCAAGTGATGACATTTCTTAACACACACAATCTACTATCTACCACACAACACGGTTTCCGTCCACATCACAGCACTACCACAGCCCTTTTATCTTTCACTAATTATATAAACCTTCACAGGAATGATAACAAATATGTATCAGCCATTTTCCTAGACCTCTCAAAAGCATTTGATATGGTCTCCCACTCCATTCTACTAGACTCACTAACATCATTATCCTTCACCTCCTCTACTATAGCCTGGTTCAGAAGCTACTAGTCTGACAGGCAACAATCAGTCCAGTGGAAAGGAACTCTGTCTACACAACTTCCAGCCACCATAGGTGTCCCACAGGCTCTATACTGGGCCCTGTTGTTCTCTATTTTCACAAATAACCTCAAATGCTCTACACAACATGCCACACTCATACAATATGCAGATGATTCAACTCTGATCTGCTCCGCCTCATCTCCCACCACCCTACGTACACTCACTCAAGATACCTTTATCTCAGTAGAAAATGGATATCTGGGATCCAACTAATTCTAAATCCCAAAAGACAAAACTGCTACTATTTACCCCTAATAGATCAAAAACCCTCTCCTTTACCATAACATCTAAGGACGGCACCACCATCTCCCCTTCTAACCACACCAAACTTCTGGGCAATGAAATAGATAATAATCTCCACTTTGATGTTCACATCTCCCATACCATAAAACTAGTACACAAAAAAAAACTAGGCTCCCTATACAGGCATAAGTCCTTTCTCTCACAAAAAGCAAGAGTCACTCTTGCACAAAGCCACCTCCGCTCAACTCTATTGTACGCAGCACCAATCTTTACCCAAATCAGACAATGTGACCTAGACAAACTAGAATCATGCTACAATAAAATAGCCAAGTTTGCTACTAACTCAACCTATAAAACCCATCACTGTGCTGCACTAAAGAACTAAAATGGCTTGAGCTACCACAGCTACTTAACGATCACCAGCTGGGCACAGCCTACAATATTCTCAAATATCCTGAAAAAAAACCCTCATTATCCAACCTACTTACTATCTATACTACAAACCGATACCTAAGATCCAGTGAAAAATCTCTCCTCTCCATCACCAAGGCTAACAATAATGCAGGGAAAGCGCTCTACTCCCACACCGTTGCCAGAAATTGGAACTCTCTTCCCTTATCTGTGTCCACTGCCCCCTCCACATCCATATTCAAAACTCCCTCAAATCGCACCTTCTTAGTACATGGTTATGCCCTTGTATCACATAACCCTACCCATACTACTATTAACTCCCCAAATTCCTCTCTGATCCCCTGTAGGCTTGGTCATCTGAAAGGGTACTTTTAACTGTAGAATCCTACTTGATATATTTTCTTTTCTTACCAAAGTATGACTGACATTGTCTTTTTACCCATGTTCTATATCTTTTACCTGGAGTGTTTTTATTAATTCTTGTTATATTACTATGCTCAGTATACATGATGTAACCTGTTTTTGTGTATTATGCTGGATGTACTGTATTTGTATAACTTGATGTTGGAGCTTTTCTCCCCGGGCCTCCGCTGAAAATGGACCTGGTCCAGTCGGAATTTCCCGGTTAACAAATGTAAAATAATAAAAATAAATAAATAAGTGAAAAATAGGTGCATCTACAAGGCATACAGAAAAAGCAGGTGTCTCCCCCTGCCTAACCCAATTTTTTCCATTGGAGGAGAAAGTTAGGTTCCACCACCCAAGGTCACTGAACATATGAGGACAAGTGCAGCCAGAATGAGATACACCAGTGTCACCAGACAGCTCCCTGGCACACTGCTGCCAATCATCTTACTTATATAGTGAGCTCTCTTATTTGCCCATCTGGTTGTCCCCATGGTTGCTGTGCAGAAGGAACAGGAAAATCTTGCATTGCCTTATGTACCAAGCTGGAGTTCTTCCAAGGCAGTGCCTGATTAAACCATCATCATTTTACAAGTATGACCCAGGAGAAAAAATTAGTAACCACAGCTCATAGGCACATATCATGGATATCACATGATACACATTAATGGCTACCATGGCAGCATGGTGTACTTACAGTAGCATAATAGCAAATTGTACTAGCACCACCAAAAGTGGCATTCAGAAAAAAATAAGAAGCATAGTGTGGCTACCGCACATGGTAGCATGGAGGTCATAAGCACTACACTCTCTAAACACTCTGCTAACCAGCTGCAGCATGGCTTCCAAAACTATCAGCATGTCATAATGAGCAAGTAACGTGGCCTCACTACAGCTTACTGTGATGCCAAAGGCTTCAGTGCACCAGGCAATGTAAGTTTCTGTGCACGTGCACTCAGGACAGAACTACTGACATATGCACAGACAGGCATTGACCCTCCAGTATAGAGTAGGCCAAATAATACATCTCAACTTCATTAACATAGCACTACCTACAGGGCCATGCTAGCATGAGAAAAGGCATGGTCATCACTGTGGCTCTTAACTTGTTACACTGAATAAGTGGAATCTGCATAATTGCAGAATACAAAGACACTTCAATGAATTTCAGGCAAATGAACTGCAGAAAGGAGTTGTGAAGAGACAACAAAGGTACATAGCAGCTATGCATGGGACAAAAAAAGAACAGGGATATGTCCTATTTGGAACTGCAGTACGAAGACCTGGGGACTGACAGTTTCTGTGCAGTGGATGTGATAGTACAGAGCACAGAGCATGGCAGTTCCCAACCCATCTGTGTGAAGTCATATTGCCAAGGACTGCTATAGGCCATGGGGATTGCACCACAAGCTGGGGGGGGGGGTTGCAAATGAACAAGCTATGCTACAGAGGACAGACTAGTAACCACATAGAAGGAAGGGAGAGCTTCAGGCCAGGTTAATGGCATAGGCTGCAAAGGAGTGCAGGTATGGGTAGTTTTCTGTAGGGTTTGGTGAGTTACAGTATATAATAGGCACATTCTGGTGAGTTAATGTCTATAATATGCACCTCACAGCCTTTGTGGTCTACAGCCTGCATATTTCATTCTGTGCTGTACATGTGCTGCTGTAGAGCAGGTATTTTACAGCCTGGCCTGTGTCACCACAGTATAACAGCCATGACACATCATCTACACCATTGCAGCATGGTCTGTGGCCACTGATAGGTGATGGGGTCCTGACCTCACACATGCAATAGCCATAGCTATACCCACTTGTATACAGGTATCCAGATGAAACCAAATTAATATCAAAGGTGGGCGAATGTCATCCTGACAAAAAATGGTCCTACAGGCCTTATTACTCATGACAGGTAGATGAGGAAAAGTCTAAGGTTGACAAGAACTTCCAGGATCAGGTGTGGCAGGGCCTGGTGCATGATGTCAATACCATGAGTTTAAATCACAGGACAGCATTGCGGGTCACATGTCAAGTGATTGCTATAGTCCTGTATGCCCAGAACAAGGCACATTTTAGAACACTAGGGACATAATGGCCATAGTGGGAGGATCACTTACACACACACAACACCATCATGCAGACTGAGGACTTTTTGGTAGTCCTGCCCAGAGGCAGTGATTACACACTTACACTAGGAGTAGGCCTGGATGTAGGAGATGATCTGGTGGTGGCACAGCATGGGTTTGTCAGGGATGCACTAGGTTGGCATGCCCATGTGCCAGTACCATACTAAAGTGGCTCACCACTGTCACTGCTGTACAAGTGATAAATGTCAATACATCTGTCCTCCAGGTACATCAGGGATACAACAACTAAACCTGTGCCACTAGATAAGTATGTATACTCTGATTCTGTACACATATTACATGTATGGGTGCATATGCAACAGAGTGGTGGGATTGTCAGCTATGTTTCAGCACAGCCACAGGTCTTTTCCTCTCTGTCTTGTGAAATGTCGCAGGTGTGGGATAAAATGCAACAGGACTAGGTGTCAGTTCATTACTGGTGCCTGATAATCATTGTAACCTGGCCCATACCACAGCTGCACAGCACAGTGACATTGTCAGCCATCATATGAATGGAGGTGACACTATCAACCACATCTGTAGATATGAGTGCAGTGGACATTGATGCCTACCCAACATCCCCTGTGTTTAATGATGGCTGGCCTCTACATGGAAGGCAGTCGCACTGTCCTTAACCCTCTCCTACATATGTGATGGTAGAGGGGAAGTGCTTTTACTGAAGCACATGCACGCAACATGCAGGATATGGATATGTATGTTAATACTGTCACCACCGTGACTCCCAGTGTATTCCAAGACCTGAGTTTAACCCTGGGTATCAATCAGCGGATGTGCAGTTCTATAATCCAGGGACAAACATAAGTCATGCAAGTCCTATCAGAGTTAATCAGGGTGATGAGTAGCATGCATGTAGACATAAAAGAAAGACTGCATTGCCTGCATACTGAAATTATTTACAAACACCAGGAACAAACATGTTTGCTGAGGGTAATGGATGACCACTTGACATCCACTTTGACCACCATGAGGTATGGGAATCAACGCCCACCATGGCCAGTCCAGTGGCCAACAGCACAGTGCACACTCAAAGGATAGGCTACCACAGCTGTCCTACACATTCTAAGGCCTGCATTGCCCATCTCACTTCCCATAGATTCCCCAACCCCTAGGCATAAATGTGTCCATAATTATGGTAGATGGTCCTCTGCTTCTACTGTGGGAACACACCGCAAAGCTGGCTGGTCAGGGTATTGCAGGTCCACACCATGTATGCCACCTGGCAGTGTTACTATGGGGTCTTCTGCAAGTATGTGGAACCTTTACTGAAGCATCTATGAAGAAAAAAGTGATCCATAAAGTAGACATACAGTTTTACATACTTAAATATTTCCTCTTTATATAACCAATTCTCTTCCACTCATTCAATACCAAATTTGTAACATGAAACCCCATGGACACACCTTTAACCGGTCTGTATATACAAAAAAAAAAAAAAAAACAAAAGAAAAATAAACCACTCACAATTTTATTTCTGTTTGTAGAGGGAAGTGAAATATGTTGCAAACATCAGTGTTTTATCAACTCATAACTCACTCAACTTCTGGAAAAAGAAAAAAAAAGCACAAGACTTTAATGGCATATTTTGTGTTAATTCATTTTATTTAAAATAAAAAATGGAGATATTCTCCATTTAACAATCCCCTAATGATACTATGGATAAGAACAAAGGATCTTTATAGTTATTAGGTATTGCTGGAATTTCAAAAAAAGTGGCTAATTTCAGATGTTTCAATGTTATATATTCAAGGTGGGAGAATCAGTGTCCCCATTATGAAATAATTCTAACCATACTAAATCCATGCTCACAGCATAATTGTTCATAACCAGTAACATAGAAGACATTTGCTTAATACATATTGGTTTATTCATCACAATCATTCTACCACTCTTGTCATCCTCCATAAGTCCCACATTTGACACTTAAACCAGTCTTACTAATCTATATTTGTTAGCCTTTGTTTTTCTTTTTTAATTTACATCCAGTGGAGTCATCAGGCAGTTTAACTCAGATAGCTGGATCCTCATTCAGTTGGACTTCAGAGATTCATAAATATGTGTGTGTCACTTCTATTTTGTATCTTATTCTAGTATTACATTTGTTTTGTTTTAAGTTTTCTGTTCTGTTGGAGTTTGGTGGCTTTTGAGTTGCCCACCCCTACTATAAATCTCATTTTGGACAGTCCTCCAGTCCCATCTCATCAGCTTATTCTACTGAGTAGAGAGATAATTTGGGAAGGCCTACTCTCTCAGTTTATCAACCTTAAATTATCATGTTTCACCCCTTCCCACTTAACCAAAAATTGCACTTTATTCATCTGCTTTTACTGTATTTGTGTTTCTTCCTACTTTATTACTTTATTTTGCTTTTGCTACCTGTTCTTAAAAGTACTCAATTGCATTTATACTGCTGCATTTATTACTGCTTGTTAGTTGCCTGATTAAATTGTAACTGTTATTCTAAGCCTTTTGGTTTAAGCACTTGGGCTTTATGCCAGTTGTTTTACATTAAGAAGGTTTGTGGTCTGCACTCTTGTGGCAGGACAGGTAGATTACATCCTTCTAAGTTGGAAGTTGCTGATTGAAGGCTTAGTGTCTGTTATTCTAAAAGTGTCTTAGTTCTGGCTTAAGCACTTGGGCTTCAGGCCAGTTATTTTGCATTAAGGTTTGCGGTCTGCACTCTTGTGGGGGGAGCCTCACCTCACCACAACAATAAATAGGATGTGCTATAGGGATAGATTCCTGTCCCAGAGACTTCCCATGCTCTGGAACAAGATTCCAATCTACATTAGGCAGATCTCCTCTCTAACCCTTTTCAAGAGAAACCTTGATGAGTGGATGGGAAACAGAAAGTTTACCCCAGGGATCACTTCAATGGCTCTGCACAGGGAACTAATCTAAGGGGGTGGTGAAAGCCAACACATTCCGGCTAGGCTTATAAATGCCTTTGGGCAGATAGCCTAGTACCTACCTATGAACCTATGAACCTATGAGAGGGTAGATTTTGCCCTTCTGAGCAGGGAATTGCTGGTTTGAACAAGTAACCCTTGTAAAAATCCTCAAAATTGTATACTGTTGGTCTGCCTTTCCTGCTAAACATAAGTAAAATTGAGGTGCTGAGTGAGTGCAAGTAACATTAAAGTGTTGAGTGCAGTTTTTACACCCTCACATTCAACTTACCTCTGGTGTGGTGTCTTGAGTCAATCAAGGTATCCCTCTAACCACTCCTACTGCTTTCTCTTTTCCCCCACCCCCCTCTTTCCTCAAACAGGTTAAACTGCTACAACTTAGTACAGGCATTGGTTAATCCCTGCTCCACTTGCCCTCCCTTGCTCGGGCTCACTTCGTTCCCCACCCTGCCCCCAAATTCCTCCCACCCCTGGTGCTGCTACATTTATTGGTACTAGACCACACCCCACTTTTTTAAACCAATCAGTAACAAATTGTCACTCAACAGCACCACCCTCAACCTGATTCCACCAGTCCTCTAACTCTATTATTCCTTTTGGCTAAGTTTCAAGTCTCATTCAGTAGGTATGTTATCATTCAAAATATTCTTATTAACTCTACTTCTACCTCTGTTACTCATCCCATATCTCCTAACTGCCTACGAATGTCAGTGTCACCCAAGTTTTCACTACCCTAAATTCCAAACATACATCCCATCTACAACAGATAATAATGCACCCTTACTCACTTCCCTCATGCTTACATCCTTAAACTCTTGATACTACCATCTTACTAGACCTAGTTACATTAGTCCTAAAACTAGATACTATTACAAAACTTTATTCAAAATCTTAAAACTCATACTCAGGATACACTACAAACTCACAAAGGATGGCGACATCCACCCAAACCCTGGTCCATCCCCACCTGTCTATTTGTTGGAGCTAGGGGATATAGTAGGGAGATTAGGGCAATATCCCTACTACATCCCCTAGCTAAAACAAATAGACCTCCTAACTCACTGCTGGCCTGACATCCAAACATTAGGAGCATAAATAACAAAACTCACCACCTGCATGCCCTCTTAGCTGTTCATTCTCCAGATATATTATGCCTAACAGAAACGTAGCTAAAGCCTGCCACTAAGGACCATGAGATTCTGCCACCAGGGTACAAAATGTTTCAACTAGACTGTACCACCAGAAAGGGTGGTGGGGTAGCCATACTTTACAAGTCTACCCTATCTGTGAGCATAGACACCCAACAACCACCCCAGTTCAATAATGCTGAAATTCTTATCTCAAAACTACAAATTAATAAAAACAAAAATGTAATCATTGTCTGTGTCTACATTCCCCCAAGGAGGAACACAGAAACCTTAGAAGGACTTCTTATATTGGTTATCCAATAACTACCCCGAAGAAACAATTGTCCTTGGGGATTTCAAATTTGACTGGAACACTTGCTCTTGTGAAACCCCCACAACCCACATAAACCTCTATGGATTTACGCAAATCATAACCTTCCCCACCAGGACAGGAAAACCCAATAGCAAGGAAAGTACCCTAGAATGGATACACGCCAATATTGCTCCTACCAACCCACCTATAGAACATTAAGAAACAGCAAGAATTTTATTCTCACCAAGTTTCAAAATGAACTTAAGGCATGCAACTGGTCAGTACTAAAAATTATCCTCCTAGATGAAACAGTAGCATACTTTAACATAAAATTCCTTGCTATTCTTAACTCCCATGATCCCAGACGCTCTATTAGAACCAAAGTTAATATTGCACCATGGCTTTCTAAAGATACCAAAACCAAAATTTCACCCACAAACAAAGCATGGGTCACCTACCAAAAAACAAAAGCCCCACTTGATCAACTAAGAGTCAGACAGCTAAGGAATGACACCATAAAATCCATAACCTTAGACAAAAAGAACCACTACTACCATCTACTGCAAAAACACCAAAACAAACCTCAAAAGTTCTGGGTAGGAATAAAAAAACTACTCCACCCAGGCCAAACCGCCACTCCACCCTCCCTCAGCTTCCCAACAAAAATCCCCAGTAAACATTGTGAATAACTTCAACAGCTTCTTCACAGAGACTATCCAGTCTCTAGACAACCAACTCTCTCCCAATGGCTCTAATTCTACTGCAGCCACAACCAGTACCCAAACATACTTTATCTTCCAACCTGTTCCTACTCAACTTATTCATGCCCTACGTAAGAAACTAAGACCCAGCACCCTGGCTGCCGACCTCCTCCAGTCAGACTATCTGCAAAAGTGTGCTGATACCATAGCATACCCCATCTCAATCTTGATCAACAGAGCTACACCTGAAGCTACTGTACCCACTATATGGAAAATTTCCCATGTCATACCTCTCCATAAAGGAGGCAATTCCACTGAACTGTCAAACTTTAGACCCATAGCTATTCTGTCACCTCTAGCTAAAATTATGGAGAAGTGTTTACACATACAGCTCATGCACTACCTCACACAGAACAAGCTGTTGTCCAACTTTCAGCATGGATTTAAGCCACACCACAGTACTACTTCTGCCCTCCTCCCTTTTTCTAACGTCATTAACAACAACCGCAATAATAACAAACTATCCTCAGCCCTCTTTCTAGATCTATCAAGGCTTTTGACATGGTTGACCACAAAATGTTTATAAATACCTTGAAGGCCTTCTCCTTAAATAACCATGCAGTCCAATGGTTTCAATCCTATCTGCAGGGCAGGCAACAGACAGTCCTATGGCAGGACAAGCTATCATCTCACTTACCCATCACATTGGGAGTCCCCCAGGGCTCGATACTAGGACCCCTTCTTTTTTGCATCTTTATCAACGACCTTCATTCAGTCATCCCAGATGCTGCCTGCATTCAATATGTGGATGACTCCACCTTGATTTGTTCTGACACCTCAACAGCTACTTTATTCACATTAGCCCAAAATACCTTCAGTACAGTGGAAAAATGGCTCTCCAATCAACAACTAATCCTAAACCCCAACAAAACTAAGTTGCTCCTCTTCTCCCCCACATGAAGGACCCCCCTGCCATCCTTCAACATAACCACTAACAATGGCACTATCATCTCCCCAGAATCCCAAATGAAACTACTGGGTGTCATAGTTGATAACAACCTGAAGTTTGATGCTCATACCAATCAAATTATCAAAACCATTAATAAAAAACTTGGCTCTCTTTACAGAATCAAACCTTTCCTTATGCCACTTGCTAGAACTGCAATTGCCCTTTCCCATCTACTATCAACTCTTATCTATGCCTCACCACTATTCTCCAAATTAAACAAAACAGATCTTAATAAACTATCATCCTGCTATAACCACATTGCCAGATTTGCTACTGGCACAGCCTGCCAGACACACCACTTTCACAACCTAAATCATCTAGGATGGCTTGAACTGCCTAGCATACTGCAGTTCAACCAGCTAATAGTGGCACATAAAGTCCTTTACCAACCAGAAAATACACCTGCACTAAAAATATTATCAGCCCCTACACCAGCACCCAGCCACTGTGATCATCCACTAGACTCCTAGTTCAAACATACAAATCAAACTACTCAGCTGGGGACTCTCTGTTTGCCAGTTCTGTTGGAAAAACATGGAACAGACTCCCAGCTGACTTGACCAAGAACCCTCACTAACTCAATTCAAAAACAAACTCAAGAAATACTTCAAAACTCATTGGTTATGTCCTTGCACTAACCCTGACTAGTGACCTCTCTATTTCATAGGTGCCTTACCTTCAACTACTTCTAACATTTTTCTACTACACCATTTCAGGAAGGGTCTACTGTATAACTGCTGCTCAATGTGTCTTAAACCTGAATGCAATGTTATCTATATATAACTTTGAAAACATGTTATATTTTGTAAAGTGTTTTATAATAAGTTAGTACTATATGTGCTAAATGCTGGTATTGCTTATGACTGTAATCTGCTTGAAACTAGCATTTACTAAATGTTCAATGCGTATTATTATCTTGGAGCTTTTCTCCCCAGGCCTCTGCTGAAAATGGACATATATCCAGTCGGACTATCCCAGTCAACAAATGTAAAATAAAAAATAAATAAATAAATAAATAAATAAAGGTTTCTTGTGCCTGCTTATTTGAACTGTTTCTTTCTGAAACTGGTGAGCCTTGTTTGCTGTAGCATAGACTAGATTCAGGACTGCTAAATCTAGCTTTGTTTGTATAACTTGAGCACTAATCCAGGCCATTTTTTTTGGAGAAGGTTCTCCTGCACCCTAGTGGCAGGAGTGTGCAGTTAGAACTTGTCTGATTGAAGACTGCTCAAAGGGGACTCAGTTTTGAGCTTTTTTATTGGTTAATTGGTTGATTTGTTTAAATCAGTTTAATCGTTTGCTATTGTTATATTTAAAATAAATTGCAGTTTGTTCATCTACTTTTACTGTATTTGTGTTTGTTCCTACTTTATTACTTTATTTTTCTTTTGTTGTGTATTCTTAAAAGTACTCAATTGCATTTATTCTGCTGCATTTATTACTGCTTGTTAGTAGCCTGATTAAATTCTAACTGTTATTCTAAGCCTTTTGGTTTAAGCACTTGGACTTCAGGCCAGTTGTTTTATATTAAGACGTTTTGTGGTCTGCACTCTTGTGGCAAGACAAGTAGCTTACATCCTTCTAAGTTCGGAGTTGCTGATTGAAGGCTTAGTGTCTGTTATTCTAAAAGTGCCTTAGTTCTGGTTTAAGCACTTGGGCTTCAGGCCAGTTATTTTACATTAAGAAGGCTTGTGGTCTGCACTCTTGTGGGAGGAGTGGGTAAATTCTACCCTTCTGATCCGGGAATTTCTGATTAAAGGCTTATTGTGCTTGCTTACAGAAAAATGAACAAACTAAGAAAACCACAGGCTAAAGGCTCTCAGTCCACTCCAACACAAGAACCGTAATTGGTTATAACATAATTTATTGTAAGTGCTTTTACTGGAAGAAATTCTCCAGCTTCCTCAGACAAGAAACACTTTTACAGTTAAACACACACTTATAAAATCCCATTTAAAATACGGACTACCAATGAAATTCATTGAACCTCCTGATGTCATGCAAGCACATTAAAAGTTAAAGCTACACAGAGTTAAACCATCACAGTAGCCATAATAGTAGTTATTCAACCCAACAACATACTATTACTACGATTTTGACAGCATTAAAAATTGCTAGTACTATTATTCACTTTTAAGTAATGATGTGCAAATTATGCATAATTAAAAAATGCATGATTAAAAATATATACTACAAACACAACCACCAAGTACCCACAACACCCACAACAGGTTCTTACTGTCCATGCAATTGTTATTAAAAAAACATGAAGGAGCCAGTGCTGAACTTAATATTGATAGGTTGAAAAATCTGACATCCTAGCCAAACAAAAAATAGAAAAATAAAAATACAGTATTAAAAGATTGTGTGTATACGCCCAAAATAGAAAATAAATGAAAACCATTTAAACATAAATGTGTATAGAATACACTATACAAAACAGGTTATACTAAACTTTATAAATAACAATTAAAAATTTACAAATGTATAATTTTATCGATATTATGACAGGCAATAACACACTTTGAGCTCACTTTATACAATGTATAACCCACATTTACCTAGCTAAAGCTTTATTTTTTAATAAGCATTTTATAGACAATGCTTCATTTAACCCTGGTAAAGTGTGAACTCCTGTCCGAATTTGCCATGCTAATTTAGCTTCCTCCAATGCCAGCTCCCAGGGATCCCCTCTTAAATTCCTTTCTATTTTTTCCAACACTACAAAGGAAAATCTATGCATGGGCAATTCCAAAATGTGTTTTGCTAGTACATTCATGACGAATAGATTACTGATACTATATGTGTGTTCATAAATTCTTTGTTTAATTTTTCTTTCAGTTTTCCCTATGTAGAAAGCCTCGCAGTGGTCACAAACTGCTGCGTAGACCACCCCCCGAGAATCACAATTGAATTTAGCATTTAGAACATATTCTCTATCTCTAATTTTTATTACCTTAGTGACATTAATGAAATGACATTGGTGGCATCTGCCACAATTGTACATCCCTATATGACCCTTGACTGTTTTTTTAGGATTCTCAACCAAACTTTTCAAATTCGAGCCTCTTCTATATGTAAACTGGGGCACTTGACTAAAGACTCTTCTTAGCCCATGGTCATCTTGAATGAACCCCCAATTTTTGATGATGATTTCCTTAATATATTGATAATCCAGAGAAAAAATTGTCAAGAATCTAATGTCCTGCCTAGCACTAGAAAGCCGAGAGTGATTGTTCTCTACCTCTAAATGTAATGGAAGGGGATTGATATCATACCCTTTTGACACCAAGGGGAAGAAATGTCCTGTATGTCTTTTATTGATAACTTCATCAAAGATGAATTCCATAAAAGCCTGTGGGTAGCCCCTCTTACTAAACATCGATTTTAGGAATTCACATTCCATGATGAAGTCTGCAAAGTTAGAAACCATTCTTGCTGCCCTTACTGCCTGCCCCTTGACTACCACTTTCTTTTGATGCAGTGGGTGGCAGCTTGAAAAATGCAAGAATGCATTTGAATAGGTAGGCTTACAGAAAATGGTCATTCTGAATCTAGTATTTAAGCAATCTTTTGAAAGATAGATATCAAGATAATCAATTTCTTCATACCCTATTTGATAGGTGAATTCTAAAAAGTTGGTAAACACTGTAATTTCATCTATGAATGATTGAATTAAAGATGCTTCACCTTTCCATATTAGGAACATGTCATCCTGGTATCGTATGTACCAGGCTACATGTTCCCTGAATTTCAAGTTTTATGTTTAAACAGTTTTCATTTATTTTCTATTTTGGGCGAATACACACCTTTTAATACTGTTTTTTTATTTTTTTATTTTTCTATTTTTTGTTTGGCTAGGATGTCAGATTTTTCAACCTATCAATATTAAGTTCAGCACTGGCTCCTTCATGTTTTTTTAATAACAATTGCATGGACAGTAAGAACCTGGTGTGGGTACTTGGTGGTTGTGTTTGTAGTATATATTTTTAATCATGCATTTTTTTAATTATGCATAATTTGCACATCATTACTTAAAAGTGAATAATAGTGCTAGCAATTTTTAATGCTGTCAAAATCATAGTAATAGTATGTTGTTGGGTTGAATAACTACTATTACGGCTACTGTGATGGTTTAACTCTGTGTAGCTTTAACTTTTAATGTGCTTGCATGACATCAGGAGGTTCAATGAATTTCATTGGTAGTCCGCATTTTAAATGGGATTTTATAAGTGTGTGTTTAATTGTAAAAGTGTTTCTTGTCTGAGGAAGCTGGAGAATTTCTTCCAGTGAAAGCGCTTACAATAGATTACATTATAACCAATTACGGTTCTTGTGTTGGAGTGGACTGAGAGCCTTTACCCTGTGGTTTTCTTATTGTGCTTGCTTATTTGAACTGTTTCTTTCTGAAACTGGTGCACCTTGTTTGCTGTAGTATAGACTAGATTCAGACCTGCTGAATCTAGCTTTTTTTATATAACTTGAGAACTAATCTAGGCCATCTTTTTTTTGGAGAAGATTCCTTTGCACCCTAGTGGCAGGAATGTGTAGCTGGAGCTTGTCTGATTGAAGACTGCTGGAACAGGGCTCAATTTTGAGCTTTTCTATTGGTTAATCATTTCATTTGTTTAAACTAGTTTGCTTGTTTGCTACTGTTATATTAAAAAAAAAGTTCTAGCTTGTTTTCCCACCTTTCCTGTTACTACAGTAGTCCAGATACAGATTTGCTGTATTCAGGATTGTATTGTAGTTTGAGTTCCCCTGACCTTTCTGTGTTAGAGGGAAGCCTCTCGGCTTATCAGTGGGAGTGGTAAGCACTAGGTAGCCTGTCTACCACAAGAGGAGTGGCTTCTAGCTCCCTTTCAACTTTCTGCTTTAAAAGCCCATGTTTGCACAGGTTTGCATGCCTTGCAGTGCTACTAAACCAGGGTAAACTATTACCGGTGGCAGAAAGTCTGCTCTTCAATTTTTCCCTTAGATCTTGCTAGTTCTCTTCTCTCTTGCATTTAACTGGCTTATTCACCTAGCACTTCATCTGGTTTCTTGTAGCAATTATTGTAGCACACATAACTGCTAACAGCACTAAAGGTCCTAAGAAAACAGCTCCAGTACTTATTAATAATGACAATCCCTCCTGGCATGTCTAAAGGTCAGTTTCCTGTGCTTTCTCCTATTAACCTGGTGAACTTGGGCATTCTGAGGCAGTGTAGCAACTGCCTCATGTACACAGACAACCCTCTCCTCTTACCTCCCAATTCTTAGACTTGTGAGAGATGCACTTATATATCCAAACTGGAATACATGCACTCTCCAGCCAAGACAGGAATAGCTGGTCAAGAGGAGAAGGTCAACACCTGCACCACACCACATGGAACACATAGCCCTCCAGAACACCCACCATCACAGCTCTCACATAAAAACACAAACCACACACCCAGTTTTGTGGAGGTTCTCAATAGAAATCTACCCAAACAGCAGAGACGTCCAAATCAGAAACACACTCGACCAACACAACACAGCACAAATCACAAGACACATAGATCACCTACACAGTGTGCCCCTCAGCCTAAGCCCATAAGTCAAAACAGCTTGCCCAATACACTAATCAAAGGTGACTCGATAGTGAGGCACATTGATGTCAGGTCTGACCCTAGCCCTGACCAGCATCCTACCATCACCCAGAATGATACCGCAGTACAACCAGAAAATGATTGACTTCAACAATTTGCTACATTTCTGATGTCATTCTAAGGGGATCCAGTATCTGTCTGCTTGGGATGACATGATTGACAGACCTCGATGCTTTGCCAGAGATGGTCTGCACCTGTCACTCCTAGGTTTCCAGATACTGGCTAAGGCTCTTGCCACCCCTATAATGCCTTTTTTTTAGGTGGTGTTCCAAAGACCAAATTACCACCGCAACAGCTACAAATAAATGCAATCTGAGGGTCATGCTACTCAATGCTACAAGTCTAAATCTCAAGATGCACTCACTCAAAGCACTCCTCAAAATGGAGAACATCGACATTTGTGCTGTAACAGAGACCTAGTTTAAAGCAGCAGAAAGCACCCCTGCGCTACCAGACTATAACTCATTCCACACCTTTCGGCCCCAGAAAATGGACCAAAGCTCTAAAGGCGGTGGCATCTCTATATTCATAAAGAATATGCACACTTCCAGACTAGTAACCTGCATAATGCATTGGAGATACTTTAGGTACGACTAACAGTGGGTAAGAAGATGATTCAGGTTGTAGCCTGCTATAGGTTCCCAACCATGTCCCAAGACTCTCATTTCATGTTCCTAAGCACCCTGGAAACTATTAGGGCCCAACCCAACAATCTCATACTGGGTGACTTCAACTACCCCTCCATCAACTGGGAAAACTGCTCATGCACCAGTGCAGTTGCCCAACACTTCCTAGAATTCATTAATTTCAATGCACTGCACCAGCTCATTCTTACCCCCACTAGAGGAAGCAACATCCTTGACCTGGTTATTACTAACATGGGCAACTGTTGCTCAACACCAATAGTCAATTCCTCCCTGGTTAGATCCGACCACAAACTAATTACCATGGAAATCCACATCTCACCCACACCACCAGCAAAAGTAACCACCATGAAAAACTTCTCCAAAGCTGATGTTGGGCACCTAAAAACAGAGGTGGCTAACTTCATGGCACCCATGCAAATGGAAAACAGGTGCATGACTGCTGAATCATACACAATGCACTGTATGAACATGTACATAAATGCATGGAGCTAGCCATACCCAACAGAACCAAGATGCTGTCCTCCAAAAAACGGAAGCCAATCTGGTGGTGGCCTGCCATTAACAAACTCTACAAAAGAAGGTAGAAACTGTTGCAGAAAAAGGTGAAGTCCCAAGACTGGAAAAACTCCCTTATCAGCCTCAACAAAAAGTTGAGATCCTTCATCAAAACCTCTAAAGCTAGCTATGAAGGCAGAATTGAGCAAGCACTAAAAACAACCACAAAGCCTTCTACAGTTATATCAATAACTCCATGGCAATACCCAGATTTGCTCTGAGTTACTGCACAATGGTACCTGCTATACTGAGCCAATAGCTATTGCTAACATACTGGCCGACAGATTCAGTGCCAACTTTACCCTTCCCCCCAAAGGATAAATCACAATACCGGAAGAATGCCAAGCACTCAGCATTACTACAGCACAAGTTAAAGCTGCATTGTCCAAGGCCAGGAATACAGCTTCCATGGGACCCAACAATATCCCTGGATGTGTTCTACATGAACTACAAAGTGAACTGGCAGCATATCTGTGTGCCCTGTTCAATCACAGCCTCACCTCAGGCTTTGTCCCTACAGAATGGCACAATGCTACAGTCATCCCTCTCCATAAAGGGGGAGGGACTACAGACCCTGGGAATTATCGCCCCATTAGCCTGATGAGTCTGATATATAAGGCTATGGAGCACATTATCATGGACCTAATTAACAAGGATATAGGGAATCTCCAAATTCTGGATCCCATGCAGTTTGGTTTTGTGAAGAGTAGATTATGCCTGCTCAAGCTGGTTGACTTCTTTGAGTCAGTCACCAGAGCTGTGGATGAAGGCAAGGCAGATCATACAGCCTACCTCGATCTGGCCAAGGCCTTTGATACTATTCCCCACTCAGGAATTATTGATAAACTCACCAAACTAGGCATCAACCCCTATATCACTAGGTGGGTTGCAAATTGGCTCACAGATAGAACCCACAGTGTGAAAGTAGTGGTCTCCAGTCAGACTGCTGACCAGTCACGAGTGGATTCCCACAGGGATCAGTCATGGATCTTCTCCTGTTTGGCATCTACTTCTCAGAAGTCCAGGCCAACACAGAGGAACTCTGGCTGACTAAGTTTACTGATGATTGCAAGCTGGGAGCCATTATTAACTCCCCAAGTGATGTAGACATCCTACAGAAAGGCCTCACTGAGACCAATGACTGGTGTTAAAACCATGGCCTTAAGCTTAATGCCAGAAAATGCATCGTCATTCCCTTTGGGAAAAACTCAATTCCCACTAATTACCACATAGATGGTAGCCCAGTGAACACTGAAGGCGTTATAAGAGATCTGGGGACACAGGTTGACAGCAACCTCTCCTTCGACCACAGCATTGCCACTGTGGTCAGAAAGTCCTTCTGTGTGGCACATCTCATTACCAAGGGCTTTTCATTCAGGAAGAAAGAGGTCATCATCTCTCTCTACTCTTCCCTCATTAGACCAATCATTGAGTATAATGCCCCATTTGGCATGCACCTCACTAAACACCAGAAACAGCTGGAAAGGCCACAGAAGTACCTCACAAAGTTGATCCTAGGCCTTAAACACATGCCCAACATGGACAGACTGAAACAACTCCAGCTTTTCTTTGTCTCATATCATCTATTAAGAGGCGATCTCTACTTGACTTACAAAGCCATGTCTAATCCAGCCCTGTTAGAAATGTTACACCTAAAGAAATCCCAATTCCTCCATACCACACGCTCCAGGGACCTCAACCTCATTATCAGAATCAACAGAACATGCTGGAGGAACAGGATCATAACCCAGAGACTGCCCAAGCTCTGGAATAGACTTCCCATGCACGTCAAGCAGAGCACCTCACTGGCCTTTTCAAGAGAAATCTTGATGAGTGGATAGGAAATAGAAAGGTCACCCATGGGATCACTCCAGTAGATCTACTTGAAAGAGGCACCAAGAACTAATGGTGGCATGATGCCAGGGCACTTCTATAGGCTAGGCTTGTAAAGGCTCCAGGGCCATTGGCTATGAACCTGTGTGTGTGTGTGTGTGTGTGTGTGTGTGTGTGTGTGTGTGTGTGTGTGTGTGTGTGTGTGTGTGTGTGTGTGTGCGTGTGTGTGCGTGTGTGTGTGTGTGTGTGTGTGTGTGTGTGTGTGTGTGTGTGTGTGTGTGTGTGTGTGTGTGTGTGTGTGTGTGTGTGTGTGTGTATGTGTGTGTGTGTGTGTGTGTGTATATGTGTGTGTGTGTGTGTGTGTGTGTGTGTGTGTGTGTGTGTGTGTGTGTGTGTGTGTGTGTGTGTGTGTGTGTGTGTGTGTGTGTGTGTGTGTGTGTGTGTGTGTGTGTATGTGTGTGTGTGTGTGTGTGTGTGTGTGTGTGTGTGTGTGTGTAGATTCATAGGTTCATAGGTGTGTACTAAACCAACAACCACAAGGGCCTTTTTAAGTCTGGCCATGCATCCCAAGCTTCTAATAAGTTCTGGTACCCTTGATAAGCATAATCAGGGGCTTGAGAGATGAACTATTTACAGGCTGTCTGTGTCCATTAGAGACATAGGTACCAAACCAGGGATACATTTCCTGCTCTCCATACAATTGTCCAAGTTACTCTTGAATTGGGTTAGGGGGAACTCTGCTTCAATGGATGAGGAGCCTGTTTCACAGAAGGACTAGTCTCTGGCATACATACCTGTTTCTCTATGATGTCCTATTTTTATCACAGACAAGGTTTAAGTCTTTTAGTAAGGATAGTGCCAGTGCTGTCTGTTTTGTGTATATGCAGGTGGTCTATAAGAGTGGGGTCTGCCAATGCCTTGTATGACAGGCATTGATCTCCTCTCAACAGCCTGTAAGAGATAGAATACAGGGATAGGTTTTGAAGCAGTCTGCTTAGGACATGTTACATAAGCCATGTATTCTTTTAGTGAATAACCTCTATGGACATTTTAAGTGTTGGATATACATGGCTAGATGCATACCAAAAGGGGCATTTTATTTAATGATAGGTATGATGAATGCAAAATATCACCTTGGACCTAGATGCCATACCTTTGTTTATAACTGGCACAACATAGAATTATTTCCTCACTACTATAGATGTGATAGTCAAAGACTAGATTACTGTCTTAGGAGTGTGTTGCTAATATGATTGTTACCAGGGAAGCATGACTTCCCAAAAGGTACTATTATGCATTTATTGCCATTTAGTTTTAGTTCATGGCTCTGACATAAGTTATTTGTTTGTGTCAGCCCTTCCAAGAGAACATTAGTATCGGGGAATCTATGACTGTTCCAGATTTGTAATCGTCTGCAAATTTGGTTTGCCAGTGGCTCTTGAAGTTGGCCCTGACTTTAAAGAAGTAAATGCCAAAAAGGAGGGGTCCTAAGAATGATCCCCGAGGGACTCTACTTGTGACTGGCTTGTTTGTAGAAGTGGACTCCCCAGTTCTAACTTCCTGGGTCCTATCTGTTAGCCAGTTGGCTATCCACCAGGTGGCATAATGGTTTATACCTAACATCTTGAGTTTGTCAACAATTCCCAGTGCAGTATTGACTCAAATGCCTTGGCCAGATCAAGTTCAGCAGTGTGAACCATTTTACCCTCATCCATTACTTTGGTGACCTTCTGAAAGATGTCCACTAGGTTGAGTAGACATGACCTGCCCTTGATGAAACCAAATTGAGTTTGGTCTAATGTCTGTAGATTTCTTATGTCATTATTGATCATTTCCATGACAATTCTTTCTTGCATATGAGACTAGTGAGACTTATGGGATTGCAGTTTCCAGGGCATGTAGATGGTCCACCTTTGAGCACAAGGATGACTGTTGCTATTCTCCATTCCTTAAGCATAAAGCCTGTTTACAGGTTATGGTTAAATAGCCATTCCAGAGGTCCTGATAGGTTATGCTTCATGCTGTTTAGAAGGCATCCAGTGATATTGTCTGTGCCCATCAATACAGTACTCTTGGCATTAAGACAACATTGAGAACCTGTTCCCTTGTGATAGCAGGAGGAGTTATTTTGGATGATATTTCCTGAGGTGAACTTGAGGAGGAGACAGGGGTAGAGTTAGAGATGAATTTGTCTGTCAGTAGGTTTGCTATCTGTTCTGGCTCTATCTAGGTGGCTCTATTAACAATGAGCTCTATACACAAGTGTGTATTGTGTTTGTGATTGTGGACCTAGCTAAAGAATGCCTTGTGGTTGTCCTTGCCCTGGGAGGTCAAATTTACATCAAATTTGACTTTTGTAGACTTCAGTTTTCATCTGAATTCTTTCTTTATTTGATGAGAGTGCTCTTATCCTGCTGGGTGCTGCACCTAATTTTTGCCATGATTTTCTTCCTTCTTTTATAATGATGTGATTCCACTAGGGTGGTTTGTTTTTAAATTAATTTTGTACTTATTCTTGGTGGGTGCAGCTTCTTATGTGCATATGTGTACAGGGTTTCTTTGATGTAGGCACCTGTGTTCTCAGGGTGTATGGGTGCTTGAAATTTTGCCATGTTATCATTTAATAGTAAAAAGTTAGCCTTAGAGTAGTTCCTGACCATTCGAAGGATAGCTAGGGTTCTTGGTTTTATTTTTATTTCAGAGGAGACTGTTTTGTGGTATGACCTTACCAGAGTGGACATTACACTAGGGGGTGTGCAGCACTCTCCCAC
Organism: Protopterus annectens; assembly: GCF_019279795.1. Lineage (NCBI taxonomy): Eukaryota > Metazoa > Chordata > Ceratodontiformes > Protopteridae > Protopterus > Protopterus annectens. The sequence goes on along the minus strand of NC_056739.1, from coordinate 1,936,210,683 downwards.
ATCAGTGAGGACAAGATCCAGTATGCTTGCACCCCTGGTCAGGGTATTGACAATCTGGTCCAGGGAGTTTGTGTTTACAAAACCCAGGAATCTCTGTGCCTGTATGTTTGGTGTCATGTATGATTCCCAGCTAATAGTAGTGTAATTAAAGTCACCCATTAATATGGTATTGGGTTGGATGGTGAGTGTTTCCTGTAAGTATAAATATGTTATAGGTTTCCTGGGTTATAAGCAGGGACCTATAGCTTGCAAAAAGTGGTACAGGATTTTGTCTATGGTGGTTTGAATACAGAGACCTCAAGTGCATCATCCTGTTTGACCAGCCTTGAGGTACTTTTATTTTTTAAGTAAATCGAGACATCTTCACCATTAGTCCCTGTCTGTGTAGCAGCTGGTCTAAATGTGTGGAAGACATTTTAGTCTTGTACTGTTGGTGTGTTCTCCGTGGCTTTAAACCATGACTCAGTGACTTTACAGATGTCAGAATTTTCTATGGTCGGGAAACCTTGTAGGAAGTGGAGTTTCTTGTTTAGACTCCTAGCAATGAGCAGTAAAACCTTTAAATTTTCTTGGTTTTGGTTTGCTATGTCAGAAGTACTTTCAGTTTGGCATTGACTAAAAGGGCACTATGAGAGAGGACAATGTTTTAATTAATATTCAAAAGCCTTGAGGGGAGAAGTGCAGACTATCCTTGGCAAAGCAGTGTGGTCTGCTGACCATTTCCTTCCATGCTGACAAATACTGTACCCCCTTAGATTGACACCAGAAACTTAGCCATTTATTAAAGTCAGTCATCTTCCATTTGTACTGTGGCATTTTCTTTAGAGAAGGTAAAATGCTGCTCAGTGCTAGGATCATACCAGCCTGTGACATAAATTGTAAGAGTGCCATGATGTCTCCTTTCATATATTGTAAGGAGGTATGTCTCAGGTCATTTACACCCACATTGACTACTGAGTTATACTGGTACTTGTGGTCCAATGACCTGAGTTTGTGCAATGTGTGACAGAACCTGGCCCCTGATAAGCCACTGATTGTGACTTCCTCCTTACTCAGCCTGGTGAGAGGGATATCAGTGTGTCTCCCAATAGAGTCCCCAATGACAGAATGTTGGATTGTTTGCAGGTTGCCTTATAGGCTTAGAAGTGGAGCCTCCATGAGATGTGGTTGTATGTATTGATGTGGGTATTGTTTTGAAAGACTGCATTCAGGGCTGCTGAGGGTATTTGTTAGGGGTACTTCATTTAGGGGGTCTTTCGGGTGTAGGATAATTACATTTAAGTGGATCTATCTGCATGCTTTATATGTGTGTGATGGGTGTAACGTGTACTACTGACAACCTGATTTATATCAGGAATGTTTTTATGTGAAAGCTTTGCCTGCAGTGACACTGTGTAAGCACATCTGTCACATACTTTATTAGTTTGTTTAAGAATTAGCTGGTTGTCAGTAAACATGAATTAATTTCTGCATTACCTCAGGATGCCCATATCTATGAAGCTGGTAACAGAAATAATGGGAAGTTCATATTTATGGTAACAGGCCCTTTTTTATTGATTTGATGGTTGAGATGAGAATATAAAGTAATGTCAGGAGTATCTGGTTTACAACTATGGCGGTACTGCTTGTCACTGCACACTATTTGCTATGTGTGCAACTAGGGATTGGTGAAATTTCAAGGGAGTTTTTACAGGAAAAATGCCAACTCATGGTGCCTGTATCTGTATAGGGCATTGCCAAACACTTCATGAGAAACTACTAAAGTCGACCTTGATGATTTATGGATTAAGTATTTATGGAGATATTCTGAAGTTAGGTTAGACAGCAGCAAATCAGATAGTACTTACTGAAAAGAAAGATTTAGCTTTGTCAAGAAAGATAAAAAGAGAGGATTTTCCTGATTGGCTACTACCTGGTTACTATTATACTGGTGGATACAATGCACCTTTGCTTCTTCTCTCACCAGAAGCAAAACAGTAATACCAATCTCAAGATAAGAAGCAGGCCACAGGCTCTTTGGTGATCAACAGTATTGAACCAGATGATGCTGGGGTCTGTAGGCTTGTTGTAGCTTTTTCATGGTAGATGCCTTGAGAGACAACCAGACTAATCAGGAAGGTCCCACACAGACACTCACTGGATAATAAGAGGCACCTAGGAATCAATGCCCTTTAATCCTTCTCTCAGCAGGAGCAAAATATATGCAGATATTCCAAGCTGGCAACTACGAATCAGTTATTTGGCGTTCTGTTAAACAGCAGTCTCCAGGAAATAATGTCCATATCCTCCTTCTCTCACCAGGAGCAAAACAGAAGCACTGATCCCAAGATGACTACTGAGAGGCAGAATGCAGACTCTCCAGTTGGTGGACTTGGACTAGATGTTGTAGATTTTAAAGTTAAGATGGAAAAAATGGGTTAATATCATAAGTGTTGCATTGTGCACAAAACTGTTAGACATGGAAGAAGGGGTAACTCAAGTTTTGGCAATCTAAGGGGAGAGACACTAATTTTAAAAGAGCAGGATAGATTGGAAGGGGATAAGCCCTTAGTATTTTGTCTGTAAGAAATATAGTGGGATGGCCAATAAATTTAAATAACTAAAGGGGAATGACTTCACAAAATGATAACCTTGTGCTTACTGACAATAGCCAGTGAAAGAGGAGCGTTAAGGAAATATGTAGTCAAATTAATGTAAGGAGCAGGCAACTAAGAGACAGCTGAATTAAAAAATACAACACTGCCAGAGTGGGAGGGTGGGAAAACTTTTAACTTCTGTGCAACTCACACGTGACACAGCTCTGGTCTCTTTTCTAGTTTAAATATACAGTTGAAAGCAGAATATAATTATAACACATTGTAAAGAAAATACACTACAGTATACAAAATAGAAAAAGGCAATGAATCAATACAAATTACATGAAAACAAAAACAAACTAACCTTTCCCTCAATGTCAGTCAATAGCAGAGTATGAGTCAGCTTTTCCAGTAAAGCCTTAAAATGTTTTATTTTACTCCTTAAATACAAGTTTAAGTTCCTAGCTCCACCCTCAGTTCACATATACTTAACCTTAATTGACCATTCTGTGTGACTCACAAAAGACATACCTCTGTTCTCTTGCCTTATTTAAATATGCAGTCAAAAGCAGAATATAATTACAACGCAGTATAAAGAAATACACCGCAATATAAAATACAGAAGAAGGCAATGAAGCAATACAAATTACTAGAAAGCAATAACAAACCACCTTTTTCCTCACAGCAGTCTATGGCAGAGTCTGAGTGAGTTTTTTTCCAGTAAAGTACCAGTAAAGTACATGGGGCCTTTACATTTTATTGAATGTTCATTTGTTTGAAAAGTGTGAAGAGGACCATTGTGATGAACATTTGTTCTACCAAATGTGTATACTGCTGAATGTCTTTTACTGAAACAGGTAAGGGGGAGTTGTATTTAGGGGTGGTTGTGTAGTACATGTGCTTGAATGTCTGCTTGTTAAGGTTAGATAAGGGAATAGGTTTAGTGTGTGTGTGTGTGTGTGTGTGTGTGTGTGTGTGTGTGTGTGTGTGTGTGTGTGTGTGTGTGTGTGTGTGTGTGTGTGTGTGAGGGTTTGCTGGTTAATGTCAAGAGTTATGATTAGGGAAGGCGATAGATGTAGTGTGTCTTATGTAATGGCAGTGTTACAAAGTAGAGTTTTCTAAGATAAGGGGAAGGTTTAGGGTTAGGGGGAGGGGCAGAATTAGGGTTAGCAAACATTACAAAGGTGGTGCAGTGAGCAATGCAGAGCTCCATGCATTACAAAGAATTATGATTGGGCCTTTCTGATGATAACCAGTAAATTAAGTGTTCTCAACAAGGATGCCAAGATTTACTTCTCAAGCTTCCCTCTGGATGTGATGTTTTTTATATCCATGTCTCAAATAAATAACATCCTAGTTATGGTTAATCCTATACAATATGATATTTACTGAATGTGTCACTCAGTGCACATTTATATTGATTTTGAAGGCAATGACAAGCAGTTAAGTTGCTACAGATGTCTATCAATGGTCATATACAAGCAGGACTATGACTCAGAAAACAGTTTTTCATTTTTTAGTAAAATTCTCAGGAAAGAATATTTGCCAGTCATGTACATACTACATTTATTTCAGGGCTATTGAGCTAAGACATGCACATGCCTACATTTTCATGTTAAGAGTCTTGAACAGTGTAGCTTATATTTGAATGAGGTCACTCACAGATTTACTGTGTTAGAACATGACGCTTCAAACTAGACATACTTTGGATACACTCAATGGCCAAGATTCATAGAGATACACTGTACTTCATCTCAAGCCTTCTGTAGCTTATCAGAACTGCACTGTGACACAGGAAGGCAGTAACTATCCAGTTTAAACTGTGTAGCACTTCAAGGCACCAGCTACACTTTACAGCACTGACTTTCTATTTATCTTATTTATTTAGATTTTGGTTACCAGGATAGCGGTCTGATCACATCATGACTATTTGCAGGCTTAGCCCAGGTTATATTCAAAATAGTAGCAACAAAAAATGTAACAGTTACAACCAAAGTGGAACACAAAGGTCTTACAAACTGCTCACAAAAAAGAAAGACAATATGTACAAATTTTACGTCATGTTGAGGTGTACATTTTACAAGCAAAAATGGAACTAAAAGAGTAGCAAAAAAAGAACAGGAATAAGAATCGGCGTTGGAAAGGATCGGGGTAACACAGGCATTTAGTGGGCAAAACAAGGCAATAGTAAAGGTAAAGACAGAGAGTCCAGGAGAAAGAGGGACCAAGAAAGATAAATGTAAGATGACAGTAAGCAAGGAAAAGGAGAAACTATGTACATATTTACAGGAAGCAGACAGAGCAGTGGGAACTAGTGCAACAGTGGCGTGTATGGAGAATTAACAAAGTGCAGGGTATTGTTTATTAAGTGTTATGTCCTGCATTCTGGCACTTGCATTTGAACTGCTCAGACAGACAATGTTTTGAGATGAGGCCTGAACTTAATGTAATTAGCATGCCCAGTGAGATAATGAGGAAGGGATTGTTAGTTTTTGAGAAAGTAAGAGAAACAAGAGTTAGAACTTCGTAGTTTAGTACATAGGATTTTGGGAGTAGGGACAACTTGAAACAGACAGCTCAGGTTATAGATTCCGGTGTTAATGATAAAATTCTTTACAAGTGGAGAAGGGGCATCTTGGGACATAATTTGAAGACTTAGGAGCCCAAAAGTAGGTTAGATCTGGCTTACTATAGGGCCCAGTTTGCCTTGGATAAAGTAAGGCAATGGGCAAGGGGAATTTTTAATGAACTGGCATGTTGTATTTCATAAGTTCTGTAATGTTGATGTATTTTTGTTGGAAGAGGTGGCAAAAAAGAGTAAACCATTGTCAAGTTTTGTGAGCAGGATACTTTTCCCAATGACTGTGCTGGCAAGTGATGAAAGGAACTGAAATATTTTCTGAGCCCAGAAAAGGAGATAGTTGGCTTTATATTTATGGTTTTGAATATGCTCCTGAACGTTAAAAGATTGGCCGAGACATATGCCTGGGTGTCTGAATGAATTGGTGGTATTGGCTTTCATGTCTTCTGGATCAAAAAGCTTGAGGGGGACTGGGAGCTTTGGAAAGTCTTTTCTCAGTACCAGAGAGCATAGCCTTCTTTTGTGGAGGGCTAAGGAGAACCTTTTAGGAGGTGAGCCAATGGTTTAGTTCCAGGAGGTCAATTTGTAGTTGGGTTTAGATTACCTGTTGTCCTGAGTCAGAAATGTGGGTAAGCATGTCATCAACATATAACAGGTCAAGGGGTAACTTATTTATAAAACTGGAAAAGAATATTGAGGCAGGCATTGATCCCTATAGTACCCTTGAATGAATGTAGGTAGTAAGTCAGAGAAGCCAGTCTTCACTATAAATGATCTGTTAGGAACACTATGAACCACTTCATTGCTGACATTAATTTCTAGGAACTGGGCTAATAATGTTGAGTGGTCGGTCCACTGTGTCAAAGGCTTGGGTCAGATCAATGACAATGACACTGGTAAGTATGTCATCAGTAAGAGTCCAGTGTACAGTCAATATACGCTTACCTGCCCAGAAGCCATTTTGTTTGTCAGAGAGCAAATGGTATTTCATAGATACAATGTAGGTTGGTTACAAATTATTTTTTCAAGTACTTTTCTAAGGGTGGGATTTATAGTGATGGGCCAGTGGTAGCTGATGGAGGAGAGTTTTAGATCTTTAAGCAGAGGTTTGATGAAAGCTTGATTTCAGATTATGGGCATGGTGTTAGTCATGAGGCTAAGGTTAAAGATATGTTTTAGAATGTGACAATGTAGTCTCTTCAATCATAAAAAGATAAAAATAAATAAAAAAATCAAGGGCACAAGTTGTCTGGTCAACCGGGACATTCAAGTAGGATCTCTTCAAGTACTGGAGTAATTTGCTAGGCAGTGATTTTAGTAAAGTAGAATGGGGCAAGGTACTCAGGAGGGTTGGGCTGTATTTGAGAAGGAGAGGAAGGACTGTTCACATTTAGGGGAAGTTGGAGAATTGTTTAGGAAGTCAAAACATGTAAAGATGTCAGCATGATAGCTAATATGTCCTTTGAAAAAAGTTCCTTTAGAGGACCTTCCCAGAATGTTATTAACTTCATTCCATAATTTTCTGGCTGAGTTTAGGAGCATGATTTGTTTAGATCTGACGTATTTGGTTTTGTACCTACAGATTGCTATGCAAATGAACCTAGGCATGTACTGAACTTTGCAAGAAGGCACTGGCACAAAATGAAATTTATTCAAGAAAAATATATAAGCCATAGAGTGGTCACAAATAACACTGTCAAGATCATAAGGAGAAAAGGTGCTTGCTGAATAAAAATTTCAGAGCTGGTGTAAAAAAGACAAAAATGGGTAGTTAGCCACAAGTATCTCTGTCCTGACTCTTTCAAAGTAACAAAAACTGGTGCAGATCTGGATAACCTCCAACACAGCTCGAACAAGAAAATTCTTTTATTGTAAAATTGTTAAAACATCCACTGGTTAAGCGCTTTCAACTGTCAACATACAGTCTTCCTCAGAACCAGTAATTAGGAATTATTCCTAGTTTATATACTAAAAATGGCGCCAAAATATTTAAAGCAACACCCCTCCATATAAATTTAAAAAACAGTTCCCTCAAATACTTTTTTGCTAAACAACTTAATTAAGTACAATGCATATTTACATATATAATATATAATATACTATAACTATTGTAGTACTGTAAATATTTAAAATCACATATGAATCCATTATATTTCTAACTTAATATTAAAAAAGGTTTAATGCTTATACTGTCATTAATACCAGGGAATCTAGTGGCATCTGTGTATATTTGCCACTTACTTTCTTTCAATGCCAAGGACATTTTCCAGTCCCCTCCATATAATTGACTAACTACCTGATCAATGATGGCAAATTTAAATAAGTGCTCTTCACCTTTGTCTTGTATATGTCTATATAGAGCGTTATTCTTATCCTGCACTTGTATTTTATAATAATGTTCATAAATACGTCTTTTTAACTGTCTTTCTGTTTTACCTATGTAAAATGCAGGACAGGCAATACAGGTAGCAAGATATACCACCTGTTTGGTGTTACAATTACCTGCCCTGCACTTCACATAAGTATGATTAATGTCCTCTAGCTTAACATTTACTGCTTCATTAATTCGCCCACACTGTTTACATGTTCCACATTTTTTGGTCGCCTTCTGGATGTCCTTAACTTTTCCATATTTATCAGCCCTTTCTAATAACCTTTTAATGTTTGGAGCTGTTTTATAAACAAATGATGGATAACCCCCTAATTTTGTACCTATATTATTAGAAGTTGTTATCAGGTCCCAGTGCCTACGTATAATGTCCTTGATGTAATTCACATGTGGTGTGTACATTAAAACACACACTCTATTGTAAGCTACATCCCTAGAATTGTAATCAACATTTTCCGTGTTTATATCTCCAATAACTGGGTTAAACCTGCCCAGCAGAGGTAAATATTTATTACCCCATTGTTTTGAAACATAGTCTACTGTATCTTTTAACATAACTACAGGGTATCCTCTATTCTTAAACATCCTAAAAATAACCTGCAATTCAGCTTCCATAACTTCCTTCGTGGATGACATACGTGCCGCTCTAATACATTGTCCCTTAACAACATTTTTGAACATATAAGGTGGATGGTTACTATTGAACTCAATGTAATCATTTGAAAATGTGTTTTTTCTATAAATCCTGGATGCAAAACCTTCATTCGTGTGACTTATATATGTGTCCAAATAGGCAATTCCCTTACTACTTAAATTGTGTGTAAACTTTAAAAATTGTGTCGTACCATTTATATACTCAATAAATTCTCTTATTGTCTCCTTTTGGCCCTTCCATAATATAAATAGATCATCTAAATATCTAGCATAAAATGCTATATCTGAATAGAATCTACTTTTAAACAAAAATTCAGACTCCCATTCTAACATAACAAGGTTTGCAAAAATGGGGGCACATGACGCCCCCATAGCTACCCCCTTGTTCTGCCTGAAGTATTCTCCTTGAAATATTATATAATTATGGTCTAGAATTAATGCCATCATGTCTGTAATTAAGCAAATCTTATCCCAACTTAGGTTTGAGAACTTCCTCAAACTGTTGCTAAAATATTCTAGTCCAATGTCCTTAGGTATACTTGAAAATAAATCTGTAACGTCAATTGTCAAATAAATTAAACCTTCATTCCACATATCAGTTGTAAGTTTGCCTAAAAAATTCCATGAATCTTTCATTAAATGTGGAATGTTTTTATACACGTTTAGTCCATCTATCAATTACCACCCCTATATTATATGTTTTTGATTTAGAACCTGAAATAATTGGTCTAAATGGGGGGTTTATGATAGATTTGTGGACCTTAGGTATACCTATAATTTTAGCCAAAATAGGATAATCAGTTTTCAAGAACATATATATTTCATTAGTAATCCTATTGTCTATTAAATATTCTTCCAGGTTCAAATCAATTCTTTTATATCCAATATTAATTTGATTAATCGAAACCACTTCATAGTTACCTGACTCATGCAATAAATTATGAATTTGCATATTATAATCAAAGGTATGGTAGACAACAATGCCTCCCCCCTTATCAGGCTTCATAATTCTTATTTCGTTGTTGTGCATCAATTGATTCAAACAGTTCCGTTCACTTGCTGTTAAATTATCCTGATATGTTTTATAATATGATTTACCTTTTCTTATATCACTGTTAAGCCAGTAGATGTCTCTACATACCATTTTTTCAAAATTGGCTACTTGTAAGTTAGATGCTGGGGCATATAAACTTTTTTTCTTTAAGTCATTATGTCTACTTACTTCATTATTGGCATCACTTTGTCCAAATTGTATTGCTAAATTCAACCTTCTACAATAAAGTTTAATTTCCTTAATAGTATCCACTACATTAATACCTGTAGTTGGAATAAACTTCATGCCTTTACTCAACAGCTGAACAAATTCCTTACTAATAACTAAATCTGTATAATTGAACACATTAAAACCATTATATGAACTTACAATATGATTTTGTTCCACATTTACACTTTTATCTTTCTCTTCCTCATTATATCCATGATCCTGTTGTATACTTTCATCTTTCTTAACCTCATTATACTCATTATACTCATGAAACTGTTGTGTACTATTCTTAGAAAGAGAATAGGAAAACATACCTAAATTCTTATTCTGATTAACATTTATCTTACTTTTCTGTTCCACTGATTGTACTGCCTCTTGGGGGCCGGAGAAAATCTGCCCCCTTGAAAATTTTCATCTCTTTCCACACTCCTTATTCTATTCCTATAACTCATGTGTCTCTCCCTTTGCATATTGTGTCTATCTTGTGGCCACACATAGGCTCTATTGTTCTGATACTGTTCTATATCTCGTTGAATCTTTCTGTTTTTCCTTTGATAAATACTATATGCTTTATTTTCAGCTGTTGTGAATTGCTTGTTATACAAATCCTTCCATACTTCAAAATCAGTGTGCCTAATAATGTCTTCATTCAACCCTTCCACTTCACTAACTAAAATTTCAGAGCTGGTGTAAAAAAGACAAAAATGGGTAGTTAGCCACAAGTATCTCTGTCCTGACTCTGGAATAAATATGTTTAGCAGACATGTCAACATTTTTGATGGGAACTGACTGTAACTAAACATAAGTTTCTCTTGACACTTGTGGAATGGGATTTAATTTTTGTCACTCTACTCATATGAAAAGAGAAAGGACACCACAAAACCATAATAATTGTAGAACACATACAGTCCCATACTTATGTCATATTGGCTGCAATAAGGGTTACAGTCAAGTATATGTTCCTTGCACAAATGCTTTTATACTTAAATTGACTATAATACAGTTATACATAGGGATATACCAGGTACTACACAGTCAATCTGGGATGGTGGTGAAGCATAACCCCACACTAGAAAAGGGCTTTGCAGAACCCACACAAAGTAATCTCATATCCATCATCTCCATAACCTACACCTAACACAGAAAACACAGACAGCAGCAGATGCATATCTCCTGAGATGACCTTAAGAAATACTTGCTAGGTACAATAACAATCCCAAACCTAGAGCAGGATGAAAAAAATATATAAACATATTTAAAAAAATGCTCCCTACTTACTATAATATTTAGGGTATTTCTGCCTAACACCCACTTCCTATATGCAGAGATAATTATGGTTACAACTTTGCAGATCATTATAAAGGTGATTGCACTGCCCTTGTGATACTCATGGTTAAAGGCAATTCATCAGCCAGTTCTGCAGCAGGCAATTTTTTTTTAATGCGCTATCATAGAAGCCCAGTAGATGATTCCTGAAATGGACATGATAAAACATATTTCCCTTCTTTAGGTGCCATGCAAGTATTCTTCAGAGCCACTAGCAAAGGCTGCCATTCTTCTGAGCCTCATCTGAACATAATGCCCCTTTAGAGAGGTACGAAATGCAGTCTATGAATCACAGTTGCAACATGATTTCTGAATAGCAACAGCTAAAAAATAGTGCTATACACACGCATACATATGACATTTTACTGCATGATTGTACATCCACGGATTATAAAAAGTGAGCATAGGCAGCAATCCACATGTTTAGTCACAAATGCACAACAGCAAAATAAAGTGGTTCATAGTTATGTATACAGCCTGACCTGGTTTGCCTACATGTCATGCAGGGTCTATATTAGAAGAGTGAAAGGTGAAAACAGCGAATACTCATGTCGAACCTAAAAAAGCAAAACAACATAATGTCGAATGGCAGAAATAGTGATTTTTTTTTTTCCCAGGGAAAAAAAAAATTGGTGGGCCATTCTTGGGACTTTGCCATTTCCTCCACTGTGGTGCGATCTCGGAGTTGGTATGTTTAAGTTGGGAGGTGAGGGGCACAGCCCCCCCCCCCCACATTTTGTATGTACATTTTTTTTTCTGGAGCAGCGATTTTTTTCCCTGTGAAAAAAAATCGCTGTTCCGTGCATTCAACATTTTGTGGTTTCGTTATTTTCAGTTTGACATAAGAACGTTCACTGTTTTCAGCTTTCACTCTTCTAATATAGACCCTGTCATGCAAACAGGTATAAATGTGCATAGGTTTGCTGGGGGCTCTCATATTTAAGAAATTATCTTGCATAACTGGACAGCAGTTTTGAATAAAAGAACAATATTATTTGGATCAGTATGGTGTTAAATGAGGCACACAGTACTTTGAAAGGGTGTGGAAATTGTTTTTGTCTCCCTTCCTGAGGATGTGCACCCTTGAACCTGAATTCACATTACAAAGGTTAGCAACAGGAATGCATGTGTCTACATGTGTGCCTTATTTGTAAATTGCACTAGCAACAAGGTATACCCAATAAGAGGACAATCTCTTATGGTGATCTTATGGTCTGTCTGGTATGCATATATGTTGGTCTATGGTGCTGACTTTAGCAGTCATATGTCCTCACATATCCTTCAGTGTACTAGGGTAGCCAATGTAACTGGAATTTAAGTAGATGACCTAAAATATTGGCAGGAAGGATGTTGACCTTATACTATACATATACCTTAGTGGTTTACCTTCAAATTGTTGACCGTCACATCGTTGAAACCACTTACACGAACTCCAAACTGCGACTTCTCAAAACCTCAAACATCGATATTCCAAACTGCAACATCTTTTTAACCCATGTTAGCACTTTTTTTGTGTGGAGTGGTCAGAAATGTCAACGTTCACTTTTTTTTTGGCTTTCTGAAATTTCAGCAGTATGGATTTCATGGAAACATTTCAACAATGTGTATATTCGACTTTATGCTTTCAACATTTTGATGGTAAACCACCTTGGCATGTAAACCTGCTGTATGCATCCTTGTTGTTATCCCTATAGCAATTATATGGCATCCTCCCACAACTATCCCTTTCAGTGTAGGGTTGTATAAGTAGGTTACTTGTTTTCTGTTCCTGTCATCCAACCTGTCCCAGTTGTATACATGTGAACATGAGACTGTACAGTCTGAGAGTTGACCATATGTAATTTATGGCACCCAGTACCTCTCGGAGGAAATTGATCTCCTAGAAGGCATGCAAGATGTTAGCTGAGTCACATATAGATTCTTTATGTCGAGGAACAGGTTGTGTATTCTAGAGACAAAGGCCTTTGATGTAATTGCTGTGTCCCTAGCTTGTCTCTGAAAGGTCAAAGCTAGTTTGAAAAAAAGCTATAAATACCTTGGCATCCACAATTATGCAAAGGCCAAACATTCCTGCCAATGCAGTATGTGAGAGATACATGTCAACCAAGGCTTGTGCAATGCCCAATCAACTCTAAAGAGATCAATAATCTCTTGACTTACAAAATGACAATAACTCACCCACTGATGGTGCACTTTACATTAGCTCTGGATGACAGGTCTATATCATATTTTCGAAGGATCATTACTGCAAATCTTTGTTCATCGAACCTTAAACAGTGAATGTTCACTTACTTGAATGTTCACTTCAAAGAATTACTTTCCCAGGCAAAGTAACGACTTGCCCAGCATCAGAAATTTGACCATTTCCCCACTGAAGTGCGGTCTCAGAGTTGGTATATATAGTTAGAGGGGTGTCTGGGGTGCAGCCCCTCACCTGGGTGGGTTTCCTCTCAACTGTCCAGATTTTTGCAGAATGTTCAGATTTCTGCCTAATATTTTTGGCCCATTTTTCAAAAAATTGTGGTTTTCTGGCAAATTAGTGGCAAATCATTAAAGACTGAAGTTAGAAATTAATGGCAGTCATTTGAGTGTCAGACTTCATGCCCTACAGAAAATTCATGCTAATGCAAAACCTGTTTTTCTATCAACTTTCTATGTTTGTAAGAACAATATTTAAAAATTGTCCCTATTTTGGGGCCTTTGCCCCACTTTTATTACTGGCTTTGCCCAGATTTCTTGCTCTAAAATACTGTGCTTTTGTGTGATGGTCTGAATGCTGGGCAAGTTGACTTTCCCTGGTAAAGTAATTCATTGAAACGGAACACTCACAGATGTGAACATTTGTTGTTTAAGGTTCAATGAACAAGGTTTGTGGTAATGAACTTTCGATAATATGATACTGACCTCTGGATGACGCCATGCATATACTGCCAGGAATCACTGATCCTAAGGCTTACCATGGTGATACATGACAGCTTCTGAAACTCTAAGCATTCTTGTCGCAGTGACAACATTTTTTGCTGTGCTTTGCTAGTTTGCATTCAAGAGTAATAAAACTGCAATTTTGTGTGCATGTGTGTGTGTGTAAGTATATATATATATATATATATATATATATATATATATATATATATATATATATATATATATATATATATATATATATATATATATATATATATATATATATATATATATATATATATATATATATATATATATATATATATATATATATATATATATAGATATATAGATAGATACATATGTATACAAAACCATAGATCATGACTTTGTTAATTATCACAAATGTTCATATCATTAGGATGTCATATTATTACCTCACTTCATTTGTAAGACAACATGCAGCCAGGTAAATATAGCATCTGTTGCATATTTAGGCCCACTGCAGTCTAGTGCAATGTGAGAATATGAATCGCTATTAGGTGTAGCAGTCTGCATGTAGCTGTTTCTCTGTATTTGCAAGCACTGTACTACACCACTTGTCTATGAATCCCTGCCTGTAGGGCACACTTTGAAAGGAAGTCATATATCTATTCTTTGCAAAAAAAATTAGATATTCTTGAACTTGTGAGATTTACAGTGCAAGGGCTATGCAAACTTGCAGGTGAAGCATATAGAAAGGAGACAAAATCTCCAACAATATTTATGATTTCTCATTTAAAAAGGTTCAGGGAATTATATCTGGCACTCAGAAATATGCACCATTTACACTGTGGTTTCAGGTTTAAAGTGTATAAGCATCTCATTAGTGAAGTTAGTTAGTCTGTTCTGCCTTTGTGAATACACATCACTTTTGTGCTGACATATTTCCAGTAACAGAAGATGTGTTTTTTGTAATCCAGCAGTTTCCTTGTGTTTTTTTTTCAACAATAACCATCTGGTCACCCCTGCTCATGGCACCCCCATAGGCTCATTCATTCTTTTCAGCTGTGAGAGCACCTTGGGCCATTTGTTCTCACAGGAGATGAGATCATGTGCACCCAGTGATGTCAGCATGTGCTGTGGACAGGGAATGGCTGGACTTTTTTGTTTATGCTTTGCCTTGCCTATGACATAAAATGCTTAGTAATAAATGGTACTCATATGCTTAAACACATTCATTTCTGATTATGTGGCACATCAGATATGCAAGCATGATAATCACTTGTCCAACAGGGAATCAAACCATGGTCATTCTCCCAGATGTAGGTGAGCTCGCAGCTGTTACTCCTTTCTTACCTCCCACATGACACTTCCTCCAATGTCCAACTTGCTAGTCAAACCATTGATTCTGGGTTCTTTAGTGCAAAATCAGAATTTTACCCCTTTTTCTTAATACAACTGATAGTATGATACTATTTTGTGTCATTTTTATTTGCAGTGAAGTGTTACTTGTCACAGATATGTCTTGGACATATGTCCTTTGCAGACTATTGCACTAATTCCTGAGTAAGACTACATTTGCTATTTGCTCACGACGCAGTGCTTAAAGCATTGTTTGATATTTCCTAGTATTTTTTCTAGGCATTAGACATGGTCACTTAGTGAAAAACCACACTTTGTGGAGCAAGCACAGTTGTGTCTGTGTATGCATGTGTGTGTATATGCTGTGACATGTTTTCAAGGAGAGAAAAATACTATTTTTGTGCATAAATTTACCGTAGTTTTAGATCTGACACATCACCATCTCAATACAAATATTTTTATAACTATACATAGCATCCTCACACTAAAATAAATAAAATACCAGCTATATACTTAAAACAAACATTAAACAGCATAACCCACCAAGAACACAACTCATATACTACTCTTCACATAAATCAGATATTACAAAGCTTGCTATACTACCACAAAGTAAAACCCACACAAACCTGCATTGGGTGCATACAGATACAACAAAATATTTTGAAAATGTTTCACAGCATTTTTCTTTTTAATTTTTAGCAAATGAAGTATGTCATTCATGTACAGTAAAACTTGATTATCTGACCTCTAGTTTCTGATTTCCTGGCTTAAAAGATGCCATGTTAGTTCATCATGCTAAATATTGTGCTGTACATAATCATAGCTATGTTATGTGGCATTAAACAAAGCTGACAGTGTTCAAAGCATTACGCAGTAAGTGTTAGCAAGTAACCTTAATGTGCAAATCATTAAGCTGTTAAAATAAAACTCACATGTCAGACTGATGGCCATGCTGGATAAAGCAGTGTGCTGGGCTTGGAGTGCTTGCTTAAAAAATTGAAACTACTTAAGACTGTAAAGAAAAGGCAGGTAGTATCAGAACCAGATATTGTACTGGTAAAGTTGCAATGCTGGTCTTCAAAGAGACTTTGTTATAATATGGGATACTCCCCCGAGCAAGTCTTCACATAAAGACCATGGTAACTTGTAAATAAGTTGCTGAATACTGCATAGCAGCACATGCAGAACAAAGCCAGATGTGTTTGCATGGCTTGGAAAAGCTTGAAGAATAAGATGCATCAATTTTCTCATGCAAATACTGGGGAAGAGATGTGATTTACAGCGTGATAAAAATGTTTCCAACATTTTAAACTGTCTGGAAAGGTCACAGAGTTAAGGATTCGAGTTGCTTACAAACTTAATCAGAGTGCTCACAAGCCTCCAGTGAAAATAAGTGTCAGATAGGACAACTAGGATACCAAAATATATAAAACAAAATAAAGAAAAAAAGAAATCCATGGCATTGGACATCTTTATACCTTCAATGAGCAGCTATCAGTAGCAAGTGAATCATTCAGCCCATTCATATAACTGCTAACATCATGGCTCCTCTGCAGCAAATAAATACTGATGTAACAGGTACTTTTGGGAACATGCTTTCTGTTATAATCTTCTTCTTTATTCAGCTTTTCCCAGTTAAGGGTCGCCACAGTGGATCACCTGTCTGCTCATGATTGGCAGTAGAGTTTTACGGTGTTGAGTTGTCAGCCCGGCACCCAACCTTCCACGGAAGGCACACACACTCACACCTAGGGTCAATTTGGAGAGTGTCCAATCCACCTACAGCATGTCTTTGGGATGTGGGAGGAAACCAGAGCACCCAGAGGAAACCCATGCAACCACAGGGTGGACATGCAGACTCCACACAGAAGGCTGCCCAGCTGAGGATCGATCCAGAGAACCTCTTGCTGTGAAGTGACAATGTTACCCGCTGCACCACCATGGCCTCCCATGCTTCCTGTTATAATACTTTTATTTATTTATCCTTTTTGTCAGCTTACCATGCAGCAAGTGATCAAACGCAACTTGTCGATTACCAAATGATACAAAAAAAATCACTTTAACATAAGTTTATCTGTGGGGAGCAAGCCCCCTTTCACCCTAATTGGCTATCAGAAATCCAAGTATTTGAACATCAAACATGCAGGATCTCCACACAGAAACATCAAAATACAAACACCAATCAAGTACAACCCTGAAGTTGTACCAAATCATGAAACACCTTACTCGTGCAAACACAGAACCAAGCCCTAACATGGGTTCTGTGTAGGAGGCAAGTCTGGGATTCCATATGTGGATTTTGGTATGGGTAGATTTTGATGTTTTCACCTCGAGACCCTGCATGTTTAACATATGAATACTTGGATGTTTGATAGTAAACCTTGTTGCCCCTAACCCCCTGCTAATAATATATTACCAACTTTGAGATCTCAGTCCAATGGGAAAAAGGGAAATTCCCTGATCCCCACTGTACCATGATCTCTAAATGACAAAAAGCCACTGCATGTGGTAAGCTAATTTTTGATCAACTGTATCAGCTTTTCATCTGTTCCATAATTGGTACATTTAACAAATTGTCTGATTCGTATATACTAAGAAATGAACCACTGAAACACCACTAATCAAAAATAATCATAGGCTACACCACATCACAGAACTTCACTACATCACTACATGTTATTACCAGCTATTGTTTTGGGTAAGTCATAGATAAATACCAAGATGTGTGCATGTGTGTGTTAGTGTGTGGGATACAAATTCATCATCATTATCATCAGCCCCCCTTTTTCCCATTTTTTTCTACATGGGGTTGGGGTATCATGTTAACTGTCACCAACTCTCTCAATTCAGTGCCACACTCCTGCCTTCTTCAACACTCATGCCTGACTGTCACCAATCTTCTTTCACACAATCCATCCACCTCTTTGCTGGACATCATAGCTTCCTCTTACCTTCTTCCTGTCTGTCCCAAATCTTCCTCACCAGATTGTCTTCTGCTTTAATACACACGTGCCCAAACCACCGTAATCTGTTCTCTTTGATCTTTTCTGCAATTGGAGCTACTTTGGCTTCTGCTCTTATGTCCTCATTTCTTCTGCTGTCCCACAGTGTGCATTCTACCACCTTTCTCAGGCACTTCATTTCCATCACCTCTAGCTTCTTCAACTGTTTAGCCATTACTGCCCAGGTTTCCATAACATACAGTACTACTGGTCGCATCAGTGTCTTGTACACCTTACTTTTCAGCTTCTTTGGCATTCTTCTGTCATATACTACACCTGATACTCTATGACAGTTGGCTGCAGCCCCTCTGATTCTAGCTTTGACCTCTTCATTCAGACTACCCTTCTCCTCAACTACCCCTCCCAGATACTTGAAGCTGTTTACCTGTTCCACTATCTTCCCTTCTATCTCTATTCTCAGCTTCTTCTGATTTCCCCAATTTGCTCCATTATCACCATCTTATCTGTGCTTAGTTTCATCCCATGTGCCTAAAGATTTGCATTCCATTCTTCTATCCTTTGCTGAAGTTCTAGCTCAGAGTCTGCCTGTAATGCCACATCATCTGCATACAGCAGCTTTGTTGATCCGTCCCCTCCAACCTGTTTGCTAATGTAGTCCATCACCAGTATGAACAGCAGTGGGCTCAGAGCTTAACCCTGATGTACACCCACTCCCACTGGGAACCCCTCTGCGAGGCTGAACACTGTTCATACTTGAGTCATCAGGTCCTTGTACATAGCCTGCACTAATTCTACCAATGTTTATGGGACTTTAAACCACCACAGTACTGCCCAGATCAGCTTTCTTGGGACCTTGCCATATGCTTTCTCCAAGTCTAGGAATGCCCAGTTGGAGTCTCTCCTCATCTCTAGCTTCTTCTCAAGTATCTGTCTCACTGCAAACATCGAGTCAATTGTGCTGCATCCTGATCTGAATCCAAACTGCTCATCTCCCATCTTACATTCTTCTACTCTGCATATCCATTTATCAAGCACCCTCTCCAGAACTTTCATGCAAAGTGATAGGAGTTCGATGCCTCTGTACTGCCCACAGTTGTGGATGTCCCCTTTGGTCTTGTACATTGGCAGGAGTATGCTTATTCTCCAGTCATCTGGGGTACGCCTTTCTCTCCACACTGCTATTAGTGCCCTCAGGAGCCATTTCTCCCCTATCTTACCCAGCATCTTTATCATATCTGCTGTGGCCTCATCTGAGCCTGCTGCTTTCCCTGCTTCCTTTCCCAATAATATATGCTATACATATATATGTATATATCTACATCGTACATCACAGTTACCCAAATATGTACACTAATGGCACAGATAAAAAAAAGATAAAGTGCTTTTGCAGACAGGAAGCATCCCAGCAAATATATATGTAATGCATATATATGAAATGTATGTGCACGAGCAGGTCCGTGTGTGTGTGTGTGCTTGTGTGTGTGTGTGTGTGTGTGTGTGTGTGTGTGTGTGTGTGTGTGTGTGTGTGTGTGTGTGTGTGTGTGTGTGTGTGTGTGCATATGGGTCTACTTCAAATGAACAAAAGCCCATATGAGCAAATCCCACATTACAGAGATGATTTTGCTGAAACTGCAAAAGGCCATAAATTTAAAAGTATGAATCTCATAGGTTCATAGGTTCATAGGTTCATACTAGGCTATCTGCCCAAGGGCATTTATAAGCCTAGCCCATAGTTATGTGGCTTTTGCCACCCCTTTAGTTTGAATAAAAACTATGCCTATCATTTTGCTGTGCCTCTGTCAAGCAGTGACACTGAAGTAATCCCTGGGGTATATCTGCAATCTCCCATCCATTGGTCAAGATTCCTCTTGAACAAGGCCAGAGAGGTGCTCTGCCTCACATGTACAGGATTTTGTTCCACAGCATAGGGAGTCTCTGGGTGATGAATCTGTCCCTCCAGCACGTTCTATTTATAACCGTGTCAAGGTTTAAGTCTCCCGCCCTTGTGGTTCTGAGGGATCTAGATTTTATGAGGTGAAGCATATTCATCAAATCTGGGTTTGACATGGCCTTATATGTCAGGCACAGGTCACCTCTGAGCAAGCGGTATGAGACTGAATAGAGCTGGAGTTATTTCAGTCGGGCAGCATAAGACATATTTTTGAGACCCTTTATCATTTTGGTGAGTAACTTTTGGGGCCTTTCCAGCTGCAGGACGTGTCTGGTCAGATACATTCGAGCGGGCATTGTACTCAATCATAGGTCTAATGAGTGATGAGTACAGGGGCGATGACCTCCCTTGATCTAGATGTGAATCCCTTCATGATCAGGTGGGCGATATAGAAGGTTTTCCTAACTACTTTAGCAACATGAGTGTCAAGCGAAGGCTACTGTCAACCTGGGTCCCCAGATCCCTGATGACTTTTCTGTGCTCAGTGGATTGCCACCTATATGGTAGCTAGGGGTAACCTTGTTTTTCCCGAAGGGTATGACTATGCATTTTATGGCGTTTAACTTCAGGCCATGGCTCTGGCACCAGTTATCCGTTTCTGTGAGGCCCTTCTGGAGGATATCTGTGTCAGATGTGTTTTCGACTATGGCGCAGTTTGCAGTCATCTGCAAACTTTGTCAGCCATAACCCTCCTGTGTTTGCTTGTACTTCAGAAAAGTAGATGCCGAACAAGAGTGGACCCTGGACTGAGCCCTGTGGGACACCACTTGTGACAGGCTTTGAGTCTGACATGGCTCCAGCAACTCTGACCCTGTGGGTTCTGTCACTTAGCCAGTTTGCAACCCATCTTGTGATGTATGGGTTTACATTCAAGCTGATGAGTTTTTCGATGATACCTGAGTGGGGTATTGTGTGAAGGCCTTTGCCAGGTCGAGGTAGGCTGTATGGACTGCCTTTCCCTCATCAATGGCCTTGGTGACTGTCTCGAAAAAGTCAACCAAGTTTAAGAGGCAGGATCTGCCTTTGACAAAGCCAAATTGGGTTGGATCCAAAGTCTGCAAGTTCCCTATGTCTTTATTTAAGAGTTCCATTATGATCCTCTCCATGGCTTTGCAGATAAGGCTTGTCAAGCTAATGGGGCGGTAATTTCCAGGGTCTGTGGAGGCACCGCCCTTATGAAGTGGGACCACAGTCACCGTGCGCCACTCCTTGGGTATGTATCCTGAGGTGAGGCTAAGATTAAACAGCTGTCCTAACTGTGGGTTTAATTCCTCGTTGAGTTAATGAAGCACACAGCCGGGGACACCATCCGGTCCCATGGATGCTGTGTTTTTGCCTTAGTGAGGCAGTTCTCACCGGGGCGTGGGAGATGTTTGGGGGGCTACAATCCTCTGGAATAGATATCTCTCCTTTTGGGGGGGGAGAAGTTTGCACTGAACCTGTCAGCCAGTATGTTGGCAATGTGTGTAGGTTCAGTAATTTTCACATCATTTTGAACTAATTCTGAGCATATCTGGGAGTTTCCTCCTAGGTTTCCAACATAGCTAAAGAAGGCCTTATGATTCTCTTTAGAGTCCTTGGCGATTTTTCTCTCAAAATTTGCCTTGGATGATTTTATGAGAGCTCTTAGTTTTTTACTTATAATGATCAAAGTTGCCTTACCTTTCAAGGATTTTGCTCTATCTTGTAGTAGCTTCCTCCTTTTGTTGTAGAGCTTGTTTATGGCTGGGGTCCACCAGACTGGACGCTTGCCTTTGGTACAGAGAGTCTTAGTTTTGTTTGGGATTGCCTGATCCATGCAGTCCTGTAGGTGCTGGTAGAAGGCATTTGTAAGTGATTCAGCGGTTTGAGTAATGTTTACCACTGGCTCAGGGGCCTTAAAGGAGACCACACTAGTTTTTAGAAGTGTGAAATCGGCTTTTGAGAAGTTTTTCACTGTGGTCTTTTTTGTTTCAGGTGGGGAGGGGATGAGGACCTCCAGCGAGATTAGTTTATGATCTGATCTCACCAGTGAGGGGTATACTTCCGGTATTGAACATTTTGATCCCATGTTCGTGATGATGAGATCAAGTATGTTTTCTCCTCTTGTGGGGATGGTGACTAGTTGTTCCATGGCATTTGAGTTTATGAACTCCAGGAATCTTTGGGTTAGAGTGTTCAGGCTTGAGTAGTGTTCCCAGTCTATATTAGGGTAGTTGAAGTCACCTAGTATGATGGTGTTTGGAGATACATTTATCCCCTCCAATGTTTTCAGGAAGGCCATGTGAGGTTCCTGAGTTTGAGAGGGTGGCCTGTAACATGCTACAAATTGCAGAGCAGTCTTGCCTATGGTTAATTGCACCTGGATGGTCTCCGATGCATCGTGAGTTGCCACCAACCTTGAGGTGTGGGTGTCCTTTATGAATATGGACACCCTCCCTCCTTTCTTGGTGTTGTCCGGATTTTGTGGCGGAGCATGATATGAGGTGAATCCTGTTAGTGCTGGGGTGCTCTCAGGAGCCTTGAACCAGGTTTCTGTCACAGCACAGACATCGATGTTCTCCATATTGAGAAGGGCCTCGGTCACGTGCATCTTGAGATTGAGACTTCTGGCATTGAGCAGCATTACCCTTAGTTTTTCCTTTTTGGTGTTCTAGGGTGGTAGGTTTAGAATTTGAGCCTTGCCTAAAAAAGGCACTATGGGGGTGGCAAGAGCCTTTGGCAATATCCGGAAGCCCAGTGGTGACAGGTGCAAGCCGTCCCTTGCGAAGCAGCGTGGCTTGTCCAGCATGTCATCCCAGGCAGACAGACATTGGATCCCCTTTGAATGACACGAGAATTTAAGCCAATTATTAAAGCTGATCATCTTATCACTGTATTGTGGCATCATTCTAGGTGAAGGTAGGATACTGCTCAAGGTCAGGGTCATACCTGCCTGGGCTACATAATCAGAGAGCTCCTCGATGTCCCTTTTCATGTAGTCTAAGGAGGTACGTCTCAGGTCGTTGACACCAGCGTGGACAATGACTGAGTCGTACTTGTACCTGCTGTTGAGAGACCTGAGTGCTTGCGTTATGTGGCGGATTCTAGCTCCCGACAGGCAGCTTACTGTGACCTTCTCTTTACTCAGTCTGGTGAGCGGGACGTCAGTGCGTCTGACTATGGAATCACCAATGATAAGTGTGTCTGGCATTTTGTTTGGCCTTAAGGGCTGTGACTGTTTGACACTCTGACTGTGTGGTCTATTTGTTGCATGTGTTGGGTCGTGAGGTGGTAGTTGTTTGGGTGTCTGCTTTGGTGGCCTCTGCTGTTTTGGTAAATTTTTGATCAGAGCCTCCGAGTATGTCTTTGTGTGAGTATGTGTATGATTTGAAGTTGTGATGGTACCATGTGTGACTGGGTATGTATTGTGTGTGGTTACCTTCTCCTCCTGTCTGGTCTTGCCAGTCCTATGTTGAGAGAGCTCAGCCTCCAGTTTGGCGTATAGTTGCATCTCACATGTATTTGTGTTTTGTGGGAGAAGGAGAGGATTGTCTGTGTACATGAGGCAATTGTAACATTGCCTCAATATTCCCAGGTTCACCAGTTGAGCTGGAGAGGACACTAGCAACTGATCCTCGACATACTAGAAGTAGTAGATAAAGAGACTTTCAAAGGACACCGCGGGAAATGGGTTTTAGGCTGGTGGGGTACTATCTATAATAAGAGTGCTTTATCAAGGTGCAAGTACTGTAGGAGTAAGTGCTAGGCTTTACAGATAGAGAATAGTCTACTTGGGAATCAAGTAGAGATGAACTTTTCAGTTATAGGATATGCTGGTTAGATCAGCAGTACAGCTCGAGGAAGGTAGTTCTAAGGGAAAATTGGAAGAGTGGAATTTAGATGGCCCAAATAGTTTAACCTTGTTTAACCGCTGCTCTTGTGTGCAACAGTGGTAACTCAGCTAAATCTAAACTTCGGCGTTTAGCGTGTTTTATAGCAGGGGGCTGAAGGGAGCTAGGAATTGGCCCAAAACGACCAATGGACTACTAGTTTCTGGCTGAAACTTCACCAAATTGGACAAAAGGCAGCTCAGTGCTTCCCACTCCCACTGGTAAGCAAAGAAACTTCCCTCCTTCCTAATAAGGCAATGTATCAGTAACAGGAACTAAAAACAAAGCCCAGGGATCAGCAACTCTGAAACTGGACTACTCTAGTTCAGTAAGGCGGGAAAACAAAAGTTTTTTTGTTTTATTACAGAGACAAGGAAAAAAACAGACAGTAAATGCTATAAATGCTGTAAATCGGCTAGCACTTTAGTGTGTAGCCTACAGAAACAATTTGCAACAATTAGTAACTTAAAGTGCAATAAACAGTGTAAAATGCAGAAATCACTTAAAGTAGCAGTAAAACAGGCGAAATGCAGTCGCTAGCTTAAATAACAGTGGGAAAGCCACAACAAATACTTATATCTGGTAGAAAGTCACTCTTTTAGCTCTCTGCTGCTTGGATCACTCTGCAGGCCACCACGAGGATCTGTGCTGAGTTGGTACAAGCTGGAAAACGCGTGTTTAGCATGTTTTATAGCAGGGGGCTGAAAGGAGCTAGGAATTGGCCCAAAACAACCAATGGACTACTAGTTTCTGGCTGAAACTTCACCAAATCGGACAGAAAGGCTGCTCAGTGCTTCCCACTCCCACTGGTAAGCAAAGAAACTTCCCTCCTCCCTAATAAGGCAATGGATCAGTAACAGAAACTAAAAACAAAGCCCAGAGATCGGCAACTCTGAAACTGGACTACTCTAGTTCAGTAAGGTGGGAAAACAAGAGATTTTTTTGTTTTATTACAGAGACAAGGAAAAAAACAGACAGTAAATGCTATAAATGCTGTAAATCGGCTAGCGCACTTTAGTGTGTAGCCTACAGAAACAATTTGCAACAATTAGTAACTTAAAGTGCAATAAACAGTGTAAAATGCAGAAATCACTTAAAGTAGCAGTAAAACAGGCGAAATGCAGTCGCAAGCTTAATAACAGTGGGAAAGCCACAAAAATACTTATATCTGGTAGAAAGTCACTCTTTTAGCTCTCTGCTGCTTGGATCACTCTGCAGGCCACCACGAGGATCTGTGCTGAGTTGGTACAAGCTGGAAAAGCATGTTTAGCGTGTTTTATAGCAGGGGCTGAAAGGAGCTAGGAATTGGCCCAAAACGACCAATGGACTACTAGTTTCTGGCTGAAACTTCACCAAATCGGACAGAAAGGCTGCTCAGTGCTTCCCACTCCCACTGGTAAGCAAAGAAACTTCCCTCCTTCCTAATAAGGCAATGGATCAGTAACAGGAACTAAAAACAAAGCCCAGGGATCAGCAACTCTGAAACTGGACTACTCTAGTTCAGTAAGGCGGGAAAACAAGAGATTTTTTTTTTTTTTTTTTTTGTTTTTTTACAGAGACAAGGAAAAAAACAGACAGTAAATGCTATAAATGCTGTAAATCGGCTAGCGCACTTTAGTGTGTAGCCTACAGAAACAATTTGCAACAATTAGTAACTTAAAGTGCAATAAACAGTGTAAAATGCAGAAATCACTTAAAGTAGCAGTCAAACAGGCGAGAAATGCAGTCGCCAGCTTTAATATCAGTGGGAAAGCCACAAAAAATACTTATATCTGGTAGAAAGTCTCTCTTTTAGCTCTCTGCTGCTTGGATCACTCTGCAGGCCACCACAAGGATCTGTGCTGAGTTGGTACAAGCTGGAAAACGCGTGTTTAGCGTGTTTTATAGCAGGGGCTGAAAGAACTAGAATTGGCCAAAAACGACCAATGGACTACTAGTTTCTGGCTGAAACTTCACCAAATCGGACAAAAAGGCCGCTCAGTGCTTCCCACTCCCACTGGTAAGCAAAGAAACTTCCCTCCCTCCTAATAAGGCAATGGATCAGTAACAGGAACTAAAAACAAAGCCCAGGGATCAGCAACTCTGAAACTGGACTACTCTAGTTCAGTAAGGCGGGAAAACAAGAGATTTTTTTTTTTGTTTTTTTACAGAGACAAGGAGAAAAACAGACAGTAAATGCTATAAATGCTTTACATAACCGAAAAGTGGTCTCCCTATATCTCTGACCAAACCATGAAATTATCATGTCTCTGAACAATCCATGAAGTTATCTTCTTATAAAAAACAAATCAAAAACCTTCCAGCAATCTAGTGTTTTAAAATAACTCACCCTAAACCGCAATCACACTGTCCCAGTAGTCACACTTCCCATAATTCTACATGAACCTAAAGAAACATTAATGTAATCTCATCTACTGTGTTCTACTCCCACACTATGTCTTTGTATTATAAACATACCTTGCAGACCAGTTTGTGCTGAAGTGGACATGGCCTCAAAATTCACAGGTAAAATGGGAGTGTTGTGGTAAGGAAAAGACTGCAATTATTTTTTTTTCCTTCGTTTTTGCATCCCCATGTGTGAGGCTCCACCCCCATACCCCCCACAAATTAAATATACCAACTACAAGATCACACTACCTTGAAGAAAAGGGCATTTTTATACCTGTTTTTGTAGTGCTGCAACTGGCTACAACTCAGGAACTTATTTTCATTTATATGATTCATACTTTTAAATTTACTGTACATTATTTTGCACTTTCAGCAAAGTTGTCTCAGTAATGTGGAATTCATTCATATGGACTTTCATTCATTTGAAGTAGACCCATGTATATATGTGTGTGCACATAAATATAAATATAGACCTTTGAGATTAAGTATTACTGCTTCAATCTGTCCACATTTGATAAGTACTCCACATTAATGAGTTACACTTTTTCTTGTTATTTCAAAGAGCTACCTTTACATTTTTGCATTAATAACTAAGATTCACCACGTTGTCATACTTTAAAGTGCTATAGCATTTCACTATATTTAACTGCTGTGTTGCTGCACTTGTATGTCTGTATGCTAACACACACGCACACACACACACACACACACACACACACACACACACACACACACACACACACACACACATAGACTTATAGCCCTAAATGTATTCCCTTTCCCAACCTTTACCCTGTCTCTACCACACAAACATTATCACAAACACTAAATCTAGCACCTTATCTAACCCTGACTCTAATCCTAACCTGAAAATGCTATCACATGCATTCAATCTTTAACCAGCAAGCACTCACATATACACTATATTTATCCCTTTAACGAAGCCTAAATGTTACCAATTTCAAGCTTAACAAATAGGCATACAGATGCTTGTACTTAAACGTTCATGGGTACCCTTGGTATTAGACATATCTGAGCTTTGCTGGATTACTTGATTAAAACACTTACAGGTTTTATTCCTATATGTAAATCTAGGTTCCAACCCTACCAGTTCTTCAACTAATGCTTTCACAGACAAAAGGGCTAGTTTACATATCAACATGTTTTTCTCAAACATTTTATATATGCAAAATGGAGGCAAATGTTCATGCAAAAATCTTGGAACACCTGAATGATATTACATAAAAAGGAGCTTTCAGAATGAGTGCAAAATCATGTTGCCAGCCTTGCTATAGCTGGCAAATAATGGAGGAACGTCAGGTTCAACTGGGCAAAAAACTAAATAAAATTTCACAACTGAAGTAGAGATCATTTTTCCCTGACCTTCAGAAGAACATTTAACTATACTTTTTTAAAACATAAATCTTATGCCATCATACAAGAGAATTTTGTTGATGAGTTAACTTCTAATGTGTTTAATTATCAGAATATATCTACAACATGTAAAAAAAAAAAAAGATTCAAACTTTCCTGGCAATATGAAGTTACATAAAATGCAGACAATGACTCCTTTCCTCATGAGACCTAAATATCTGTAAGGAATACTTTACAGAGACCATTTCCATCTATACTGATTTTGTTTTAATATCATTTGCATCCAACATTCAGTTTTAACTGAAGAATATCATACCAATTTTGCATCCTCTGTAGAGTATCTAAGTTAAAGAAAGAGACATATTAGAAAAGTTTAACATATTGCACTATTATGTTTGAATAGATTAGAAGGGGTTGGATGGTAATTAACCCAGTTTTCAACTTTAGGCTGTCAAAACAATGAAAATGTTGAAAATGCCGGTGCTATTTTGAATCTGTTTAACCCTTGACATGCTTTATTGCATAAGGAGTACCACCATCAACAGCTGACTATGGCTGTGAGCTACTGGTGACCTGCAGATTCATACACATATGCTTCAATGTTTACGAAATTTCATGAGTCATTTCACCATTCACTACTTAGAGAGATTGCTACCTGTTTTAGCAGGTACACAATGACAAACCTTTTTGATATGTAGTACAGGCTTAGATATTTGGCCTGATTTTGTGAAAGTATTAAAATAATATTACAATTACCTTAAATTCAATAGTCACTGGTCTTTCTTTTCATTTATAAATGGTAATAGGGAGGTCATTATGGTGATGATGAATTTAATATTAGCCTCGACATGCATGTTCTGCTGTTTTAAATATAATTATTTACAAGGAATGTGGTGATTGTCATAAAAGTCTTTGTAGGAGAGAAGATATGACCAATAACATTTTGAGATTTAATACTTATCTGAATTATATTTTGAAGCATTTTATATAGGTAAATGAATATAAATGCTCAAATAATCTTGTTCCAGAGAAATTAGAAAAAGAAATTGCATACTGTATCACATAAACATATTTTATACATTTGGCACAACAATAATTTCAAGCTCCAAATTTTACTATTACTATTTAAATGTCATTGGAAGTAAGATTTGAAAAAAATATTTTATTGATAGGTAAACTAGAATGTGAACATGATACATATAAAGGCATGGTGTTAAAAGTACTAAATGAAAGCCTTTTCAGTTAAGATCTTTTTGAGAAGTAGAGTTTTAAAATTTAAAATGATTTTACTGTGACAATTTAATCAATTGTTTACATTTAGTAATTTGACCATAAAATTATAAATGTTTGTTTTCTCTAAGAATTGTTATACTCAGAAGAAGAAAACCACAGTTTACTTAAAAGTTTGTGTTGTGCAATACATTATTTTATATTTTGATTTGGTGCTGTCTGACTATTCCCATTGGGCAGATACATTTATAGGGAAGGCTACAATGGTGGTTACTGATGTGGTACAGTGAGCCCAAACTTTAAGGCTGCTGGACTTTTCATAAAAGAAAAGTTGATAACTGGTTGACCTTGTTTTCCTTTCGTAAATAACACAAACTGCTGACCATTCAGTGCCAATTTTTTTAAGGTTTACAGCAGAGAACCTGAGATATCCGTGTTCACCCACGGTATATACCATGATCACAACCTTACTTGTTTATTAATTTATTTTTTTCTTTATTTTGTTTACATTTGTTAACATGGATAAAACAGTGGCCCCCAAGTAGACCTATTTTATGTTCAGCCATAGAAAATATCAAGTGAAGTGATAGTAAAAAATGCAACATGTAGAAGCACAAAACTTCACATTGCAAATAATTAACATATACTGAGTAGAAAACATTAACAACAAGCGTAAATAAGACAGAGTAAATCCTGAGTGAAGTTGCATACAAATTATCATTTAAGCATATTGACAATAATATAAAGGTGAGAAGAAATGATAGATGAAATTTGTTATGCAGAACAAAGTCATATGTGACATCAGCATTAATGTGCAAGGAAATGAAAGAATGGAAGATGGTGGGGCAGAGGAGATTGAAGCATACGGTGAGATACCAACACACGATTCCTAAATCAAAACAGCTTGATCTGGACAGTGCAAACTCTGTCCATTATATGAATTGTACAGGAGCCTCTCAAAAGAAGTATTTTTTGCAACTATGCCACCCATTACATACATACTACAACTTATACATTCCAACTCCATTGTCACTCAAAATTGAGTAAAAGAGAAACTTCCCAAAACAGCTCACAGATGCTACTTCTCAGCCTTTTGGCTAAGATCACATGTAGAAGTATAGGTCTTAGGCAAGGCACTTCTCTAACTCTAACTTGAGTGAGGAAGTTATTTCCCTGCTGCATTTCTGCAAGGAAAGACAATATTAACTAGGAAAGTGATATAAATATATATATATATTGTTCTTCTGCTTAGGTTAGAAAACAGGTAGTTGAATAGATTAATCTGGAGCCATCTCCAGATTTTAAGTTAAGTCAGGCAACAATATAATTCATAAAGTCAAAATACATTTTCCCCTCTGAATTTTTTATTTTTTATTTGCTTTATTTATTTGCTAACCAAGCAAGCTCAATGGTAGCAAGGATTCCTTTTTAGAAGTGACCTGGAATCATTGTCTGATTAGACAACTTGTTCAAAGTTACACAGTTTGCAAGTAGAAACTGAAGGAATTAAACCTCAGATAAGGTTAAGTTTGTTAACAGCTTGTAAACACATAAATTCTATGATATAAACTGTCCACAGGCTTTCTAACCTTAGAGGTTCACCAGGGGGTTTCATAAAGTCATTCAAGAGCTCCATAATGAAATCCATGCTGACCACAACTAGAAAATGTTTTAAGCAGGTAAAACTTTGCAACAAATGTCCATCCAAAGGTTTCATCACTTTAATGTGCTACTTATGCCCCTTTGAAGACTATAAGAAACTCAAATTCCTTTCTTGCAGATCAGAAAATATTTCTCAGGTTTGCAAGAAGTTATTTTTAACATTATGTTGTTTCTTTTAAAATGAACATCTATATAGTTTGAATTTCTAAAACAATAACAGTCAGTGTCACATGCAGAAGTTTGTCTTCTAAAAAGAAAATTATTTCATTAGCAAACAATATTGTATACAATTCATGGAATCACACTCTTTACATATAAAACATTATATAAACTGTGCATTTGGAAACCAAAGTAGGAAATCAAGGGAAAGCATCTACTTGTAACAAATATTGTAAGCTATATGAGTTACCATTATGAATTCTAGTAAACCAGATAAATTAATCTTTTAATAACTGTAAGCTTCATGCATTTTCAAACCTACTCATTTAGACAGAAAATGGTAGAACAATGAAACAAAAGTGGCACTCAGACAAAAATAAAATTTACCTAATGAAAATAGTTATGGCACTGGGATGTCAGTTCAAAGACCTTAATTTGTATTATTTTCTGTTCCACCAGAATCTTGATATTCTATTCAACCTTAAACAAATTGTATAAATTCCTTGCAGTCCCAATGCAACCTTGAAAAACCACCCTGGAGATTGGAGGAACTGAAGCTATCAAGCAGATATAGGCAATTATTAAATGATTGCATGCATCATAATAATAATAATAATAATAATAATAATAATAATAAAATAACTGATTCAGCCTACAAATTAATTTGAAGAATGTCAATCATAATTCTAATAACTCAGTATAAACTCAGAAGGACAAATAAGAAAATTCTGAATATAAAATTGACCAAATTGTGAAAGCTCTGCTATGATTATTAACAAGAACCAGTGCAGAAGAATTGGTCTCTAATACATAGAAATAGTGTAATGTCCAATCCACTTTCACCATCCTTAGTGAAAGAGAACAATGACTATGCACAAAAAAACACTGCAGCATAACCTCACTTAGTTCTTTAAATGCTACCATACAAACATTTGCTACCTGTTTTGCGACAGTCATGATCCTGACAAGCCATCGCTGATACCAAGATCCTGTAGAACTCTGTATTTCAATGAATTCATCAATCTGTTTGGGTGTTTTAATTTGACACACCTAAAAAAGAAAGAAAAAAACACAAGTGCTTCAGAAATGTGTATCTCTGAGGAAGAATGCATTATTTAAGAAACATAGTTTCCGCTTTTGTTTGGCTATTTATTTCAGTGTGTCAAGTTGTCCATTCCAGTTGTGCAGGACTCTCTTATGCATGCTTTTTAAGGAAAAAAGCTTCAACAATAAGAGTGTTTATACAGAAATGGATTATGCACACATATAGGTAGTAACGTCAAATTTCAGAACATGACTATTTCACATATGTATATGTTTTATTTTGTTTTATTATTGGTCAAATTCGGAAGGTTTTGCCAGAGAGGAATTCATTTCAGAAATGAATGAGGCAGTAACTGAAAAAGTACAGGCATAATAAACTTATAACTTAAGAGTGCAACATACTGGCAAAACTAAATTTGTATAAGTATCATATACAATACAACAACTCTTATTGTAATTAATTATTGATAATCCAGCTATAAGTATATTACATTCTATACTGTTTGATAAATTCAAAGTCCTTTCTAGTTATTTTAAGAATGCTTCAAGATGCAAAATGTTACTCCTCCCAGCAATGTTTTCTTTTCCAGTACAGCTATAAGGTATGCACTGAAATATAAATGCATAGCACAGATATAACACTGACTGTACAGTTTTAGTAATGAATTAATTTAAAAAGCTACCAGAAATAATATGATCCTGTTATTATCAAACTACAGCTCCATTCAGCTTCCTGACCTGATGTATCATTAGTTCCCAAATCTTTATATCACAATTCAAACAAGTATCATCTCTGAAAGATTAACAAGTCTTTTATGTGTGTGAATCAAAGAAATGAAACCATCAACCCATGTCATTATATCCCAGCCTTTTCCATGCCAGATGCAAAGAATTAAATCTCATCTAGATACGTGAATAGAATGAACTGTTGCAGCCGATGTCCATTGCTTCTCATTCCTGCTAAGTACCTACAAACGTACACGTTAAATCATTTTATATATAGACCAAATGTAGGTTAAAATTAAACAAAGAAACATGTCCTTATTCTTTTTTAAAGGAGATTCAAAATCTCTGGGATGCATTCATTTGTAAACTCTAAAAAGGTTTATATTTAATCTACAGATATGTTCTTAACATGGCAAGCATGCATTGACAAAATGCAATTTCACTTACTGTAAATACTTTCTCAGGCTGGCCCTTGGCTCTCATGTTTGTATCATGTACTCTCTTAAGAATCATCCAGGCTTCATCATGTTTTCCTAGCTAAAAACACACACGAAACAATTAGGAAAACAAGGAAAGAAATCATAGTTTGGTATCATCATACGTATTATACAAATATAAATCTAAATAAAGATTAATTAAATGGCCTTAGCAACATTTCTTAAAAGCAGAAACATCTTATTGTGTACTTAATTTCTGATGGTGTTAATGTTTGCATATTTATTACTGAATACCACATTGCTCTTTTCTGCTTTACACTCTCCTTTAGTCCCATTGCTTCAGATTCCTTCATGAATCAATCATGTGTACCTTTAAGTTTTTGCCAGCAACTGATTTGCTATTTTCCAGGTATCATGCAGCAGTGATTTTTTTTTTTTTTTTTTTTGCTTTGTATACGTCTTGTAACTTCATCTGATCTGGAAATTTATGTTTAATAGCATGTTACACAGAGTAGAAGAAAATTGTTAGCTTACATTGCCTGTATCACACACACACACACACACACACACACACACACACACACACACACACACACACACACCATTTTGATTTTATTTTACTTTGTCTAAAGTAACACGGAAAAGGTGTTACAATGTTAAAGACAGAATACAGCATTTTGCAGCAAATACATACTTGAAAAACTGATCACTACTTTCTGTAAGGAGAACCTATTAAGATATTTAAACCAAAGCGAAATGAAAGTAGTCTGTATGTGAAATATACTAAATGATAAAGAGAAGTGTGGAGCAAATATAGACACATTTCAGTAAAAGACTTATGCAATTTAAGTAAGTGTTAACATGTATGAAACATATTGACATATTAGTATAAAATCACAGAAGCAGAATCAGCATTTCCCAAAGCAACTATATTCTGGGCAAGCAAGAATCACTGTGCCTCTCAAATCCTAAAAATTTCACAAAAAAAAAAACGAAAGCCAGTGCACAAATATAACATTGCAGTGAGTAGAAACAAAGAAAATGAATTCATCCCTCCATCCATCCATCCATCCATCCATCCATCCATCCACAACCCCTTTTTCCAAATGAAAGTATATATTTTACCAGTAATAAAAGATGGGGAGGGGGTTGCATTGCATAGGCTTAACCACCTATTGGAGAAAGACAATGAGAAAGAAACATGGGTCATCCTACAGAAGCAGAGGTACATATGATATAAGAAACATAATGATTCCAATATTCATCAGCTGCTTCCTGACTTTTCAGGAGAATTCTCCTTTTATCTGAATGTGTTCTACCATTTTAAATATATATTGTTGTTTGTGTTTTAATATTCATTTTAGCAGTACAAAGAGATGCAGCCTTTCAAGAGCATTCTCCTTATTCAAAGCATGCTTCAGTCTGTATCAGAGACGTTATTTATTTAGTGATATATTTTGATAGAAGTTGGAATTATTTCTTGTTTTCCTCATATAGATGTGTACCTTGATGAGCCCGGAATACTTGCCAACAATTTTCAGTGGCACAATGACAGTCCTCAGGAAGCAGAAGTAAAACATAGAACTGATGTTAGATATGTCTTCAGCATAACAACAATGATGGGATTGGCACAGGTAGCTCCCCTACACATGCTCAAGGTGAAATTCCTCAAGTGTTAGTAGCACGTAGAAAAAAGGACGGACTGTATAATGCTGAATGCTGTTTCCCATAAAAATATCTTTGCGGTGCGGATTCTAATTGAGCCCTGGCAATGATTCAGTGTTTTTTGTCATTTCTTCCTTTTTTAAGTAGGTGTGACTATGGAGTTGTTATATATATGTTTGGAGGGCTTATCCCCCACATCAGAGGTGTCAGGGGGTCTTTCCCCCTACAGAAAAAAAAAGAGAGAAAATAATTTTTTGTGCTTTTCAGTTTTTAGCATATTTTCATCCTTTTGTTACACTGACTTCCAGGAACTCGATGTTTCATAGTAAAACCAGCCCAGGCTCAGGTAGTTGCAAAATATTCTCTGACTTTTATTTTAAGCTGTCTTTATCCTATCAAGCATTTCTTGTTAATAGTCAGATGTGCTCCCTTCTACATTTAAAAAAAAAATCATATTTGATATCTCTCAGAAGCTGAAATGTATAAACCTTCTTTAATTTGAAAAACCTAAGCCGATTCAAGAAACTCTGAGAACAAGTAAAACAAAATTAAAGTGTATTAGTTTAGACGTTCTGATTTATGTACAGAAAGCTTTTATTTATATGGCAATATTTGCTTTATAAAGCTAATACATTTATTTAGTTTAATTTTTACTGTCAAATACATATGACTACAATTGTCTTTTATGTTGGTACTTCAAAATTTACAAGCAGGAAGATACAGCTTTGACTGGATCACTGTTACTATCCATAGCATATTTCAAATCATATATTGGCTGTTTTTAACCTTCCACTAAAGAGCAGGGCACTCAAGCAAGAAGGTAAAACCCAATGCATTCCATGAACAAGTTTGGCAGTCACAGTGAAAAATAAGATCAGTGTAGTTACCAAACAATTCTGAAATAAGTATCCCCATTTTTAGTCACCACTAATTGATAGTGTAGCACTATGTAAGCATGTACAGGAACCTTGCTGTGGCATCACATGTGGTAAGACAGTAGACAGTCAATATCCTTGATGCTGTCAATGGCCTCAGCCAGACTATGTCCTCAATAGGCCTATGTAGAGAGGGATGGTGTTGAACTGTGAAAACCAGATAGCCAGGTGGGATGTCTCTGATATGGAACCAGAAGAGCATCAGATGTAGCCATGGGAAGATCCATGTCTGGGGCAGAGGCAGGCATGGTCAGCGATGACAGTGGTGCAGTCTCTGGGGCAGTGTCTGTCAGCTGTGTACACCTAGCTTCTGACCATCTACAACACATCTGCCCCCTTATGGTGGGTGTTTGTTAGCATACCCATGGAGTCAGCAGTGGACATGAATATGGGCAACACTGACGTCAGCAAACATCTTTGCTCTACATCTGTTAATGTATTGGTATTATGTACAAAGTTGATCCTGAAGTATAACTTTGTCTTTTTGGAAGGGCAATACTTCAGACAAAAGAAGGGTGTTGCTATGGGGGTATCATGTGCCCCCATTTTTGCAAACATTGTTTTATTACAATGAGAAAGGAACATCCTCTTTAGGCACTACAATAAGAAATCATGGGGATTGTACCTTCATTTCCTGGATGATATTTTTATCATCTGGAACAAATCCACATGGGGGAAGTAGAGGGTTTCCTGGAATTCCTGAATGCATCTACAACTTTTCTCAATTTTACCCACTGTGTTCACCATGAGCACATTAACTACTTAGATGTCTCTGTTTCAAAAGATCATCAGGGGGAAAGGTGGGTGAGTACCATCTATAGAAAACTCACCTACAGTAACAGTTTACTGCACTTTGAGAACTACCCCAAGCACCAAAAAGTGGGTATTATTAAAGGACAATATGTCAGGATGGACAGAATGGTTTCTACCCATGATAGGTTGATCGACGTATGTGAAAAACTGAGAGATATGTTTCTCAAAAGAGGGTATCCTGAAAGTTTAGTGGCCCCTATTCGAGATGATATAGTGGAAAGGAGACTGAAGTGGGACATTGTTCCCTTAGCCCATTCCACATATACTTCTATATCTCAGGTAGTGGCAGGAGGGCCAAGTTGTACAGCAGACACGGGACATGCATTTATCATTGAGTTTTGTGATGAAGCTATGGAAATTACAGGCATTTTGGCCAAAAACTGGCAGGTTCTTTCCCTTTTCAAAGAAATGGAGGAGATAGAAGCTACAGTGCACTGTGAATATGGATGTAGCAACAGGAGGGTTGGCACATATAAATGTGGTTTTTGAAAATATTGCAATGATACTTTGGAAGGTGACCACATTACCATCAACCACGTGATTATCAGGTCTAGTTGTTTTTTAACAGTGTTGGTGTAGTGTATGTGGCCCTATGCCAAATTTGTAAGAGTTATTATATGGGGAAGACTAAAAAAATATAAGAAGCGCATTTACGAACACAAAGCTGACATAAGGAAACAGGACCATAGAAATGCTTTGGTCAAGCATATAATGGACCATTCAGAACATTTTTTTTTTCAGTTCTTTGTGCTTGAGCAGGTTTTATATGACCTTGGGGGGGGTCCTTGGGAGGACATTTTGGAGGAGAGGTAGTTGTGTTGGCAGTTAAGACTGAATGCCACTACCCCCAGCCTTAATGATGGAGTGTCCATTTCTAGTGTTTTGAAATTGAAATCATATGTTATTTAGAAAGTATTGAATGTTATTATACATATTCAACAATTTGTTCATTCAGCTATTTTAAAAGAACATTTTTTTAATGTAGTCTTTTTAGAACAATGGTTGGAATCCCAGTTTTTGTCATTTTTTTTTTGTAGTAATAGGTTTAGAGCAGAGTTTTTTAGCTTTAATAGTGTGTTACTTGATCATGTGACTTGTTGGGAGGGGTATTTAAGGAGGGTGTTTTGTTTGATGCAATGATTCTGAAGAAGTACTTGTTACAAAAGCACTTAAACCTTTTTTATGTGCTATTAAACAATTTTTAGACCATTTTCACACAAGTTTGTTTCCTTGGATACACCTGCTGAATTGCCATATTTGTGCTACATCTGTATATCCTATGCCCTCACGCATGTATCACAGTATGTCAGTCAGATTTTGAAGTTGGTGCAGGTTCTCATGCAGGCCACAAAGCACATTCAGCATCTCCATCATGGTGTGAGTAGTGGTACTGTCCTTGAGTCCTAGCAGTGATGGCCAACTATATGTCTGTCCTCCATGCTGGATATGGGCACATCAGAGGTCATGTTGCTCATATCTGCTGTATGTGATGGTGCGTCCTCTGTAGCCATTGTTGAGCAAAAGTGGATAGATTGCCCAACAGTAGCCACAGGGAATACACGAGATTCATCCTACTTCTTCTTCTGCAACTGTGCAGTGGGGCATGTGTGTGTTTGTGTGTGTGTGTGTGTGTGTGGGTGTGTGTGTGTGTGTGTGTGTGTGTGTGTGTGTGTGTGTCCTCCTAGTTAGCACTGTTGACAGTGCCACTATATCATAGGACTGGTTCATGTGCAGGGTGTCATCAGCAGCAGCCACAGGTGACCTGCTTACACCTGTCATGTGCCTATCTGCTGTGCTGGAC
This sequence comes from Protopterus annectens, assembly GCF_019279795.1. NCBI lineage: Eukaryota > Metazoa > Chordata > Ceratodontiformes > Protopteridae > Protopterus > Protopterus annectens. Next base: position 1,936,172,643 of record NC_056739.1, on the reverse strand, counting down.
TCCGCACCAATGGAACTGTGAAGGCATGACAATAACATACCCATGGCAATACTCACACACATACTCTATATATATATATATATATATATATATATATATATATATATATATTTATATATATATATATATATATATATATATATATATATATATCGAGTTGCCAGCCCGGCACCCAACCTTCCACAGAAGGCACATACACTCACACCTAGGGCCAATTTAGAGTGTCCATCCAATCCACCTATAGCATGTCTTTGGGATGTGGGAGGAAACCCATGCGACCACAGGGAGGACATGCAGATTCTGCACAGAAGGCACCCCAGCCGAGGATTGAATCGGAGAACCTCTTGCTGTGAGGCGGCAATGCTAACCTCTGCACCACCGCGGTCACCCATTCCCATACATACAGCTATACACTGATAATAGATAATACAATTAGCCCATATATGCAGACATAATTTTTGGTGCAGGTTGTCACAGTTTTAGCACCAATGTACATGGTGGACAAGTATTTATAGGTGTTCTGATGAATACAGCATACTGGAACAGGATAGTAGTAATCTGGTACATTCTCCACAAGCACTCGTGCAGTCTTCACCATGCCATCTCTCACATCTAACCCACTGCCAGATATAAGAGGACATCAGGAACTCCTCCACCTCTGCAAGATGCCTCTGTGTTGGTATTCCATTATCTGTGGTGAAAATGTCCATAGCAATGTTCTGTGCTTTGGTCTAGGCATACCGTACCAAACAGCCTCCCATATCATTAATATTCGTGCACAACTCCCCTGCAGCACTTGTTCCAGAACTTTCTCCTTGTTAAGAATACATAACTCTTTTGTGTATAGGATCTGCTAGTGTTGCATTTGTCTCTACTGCAGTGAAGTTTTCCAAATGTTGCAGTTCCTTTGGCCCAATGACAAGATACATTTTCTTGTGACAACACAACTAGCTCACAGTATAACTTATACCTGACAAACACCCATGCTTTCAGCACTGCCAGCATGCTTTTGTCCATTTGTCATAACTATGTCACCATTAATGCTGCAAAAATTCACACCTCATCTCATACTACAGGTAGAATTGGTCATGGTACCACTACCTATCATCTTGCAGCACCATGGTGACCCTGTATTGGGAGAATCTTGTGCAGGAAGCCTTGTATTCCCTGAAGAGATCTACATGTAGATGGTACAGTGTGTTATGGTGAGCCTTACAATAACAGCAACAGCAGGACAATAACCTGACATGCCGTGGTGTTCTGCATCCTGACTGGCTGGACCCCACATGACAGGCAGCAACTCGTTGTGTCCTTGTGCTCTTTCATCTCTCATATTGTACTGCCATTACCTAGTCATGTTATTTCCATGCCCTCTATGTATGCACCCTACATTCCTGTGAGCATTCCAGTTGTCAGTATGCCTATATGGCACTATAATCTGCTATCCCATTCTATATTACAATTCCTATGATGATCATCATAGTGCCATCTCCTTAGTGTGTTGGCTTTGTATTTTATCTCACTAAAACTGGTCTCATAGATCAGTAGTTATACTAATGAGGTGATTGTGCATAGTTGTTTCTGAAATGCTACCTTGACATCATATGTTTTTAGCAAAAGGCAGCTCTGCTAATCTCATCTGTGTGCATTCCCAGGCCTGGAGATAATGTGTATGGTAGACTTGTGTAGAGACACTATGTAGATCATAGTGTTGTCTCTCTTTAGTATTGGTTCTTTGCATCGCACACCATTGTTGCCTGATGCTGCATGGTACATCAGGATACAGTCTTTCACCTAGTTCTGACCTGTAAAGTTGACACAGCCTCTTTAGGCACTGGTTATGGTGCTAGCAGGGTTTCCACTTCGTTCAGCCGAGAAACATTTTTTCTGTTGCTGCAAAAAGATTATATTGAGTATCTGCTAGAGGTCTAAAATGCTACCATTTATAAAACTGATGCCTGGCACAGCTTTCCAGAGCAATGAGTGATGCCACTGGCATTATCCATAATGGAGAGCAGCACAGGCACATATTTAGTGATGTGTAGAGATACCACACTGACCTGATCCACTAGTGGGTAGCAGAGGCTGAAGAAAAAGATCTAGCACTGTTTTATAAGCAGTTTCTCATCGATTGGAAGTCTACATTTCTGATTGTTCTTTTCTGTACGTGCCTTCTTTTAGCAGAGATGTAATACACTGACTACTGCTTTTTTGTGGTTCTTGCCATGCAGGAAAAGGTAGCAATTAAATTATAAGACAGGAAGGCAGAGCAAGATTTCTAAGCAGTGGGCTAAGTACTATAGAGGAAAAAATTCAGTTAACACTGCTAAGGTTAGCCGAGGAACAAAAACCAAAACCACAAGAAGAAATATTCGGCTAAACACCACGACTTGTTCACTGTTGATTCAAACACTAAGACGAGACAACTGTTGACATAAAAAAACACTTTAATTGATAAAAGACCAAATGAACGATGAATGCTTTTGGCTGTATTAGCCTTCATCAGATCGTACACAAACTATCATCTAGATCATTTAAAAATAAAATATCAGCCAATCATGATCATTGTTCAAAACAAATAGACCAATAAAAACATTTCCTATTACCCAAAACATTCATCATTATAAAAACCAATAGTAAATCACTTGAAAAACAATGAGCCAATACCTAACAAGGGGTGGAATTAAAGCAATAGTGGCATTACATCCAATTAGCAAAACATATGTACAGTTATAATGCTTAATAACGTATACAGAACTCAGCAGGAGTTTCTGTTTAAATCATCAGACCCAAATGCAATTTCTACAGAAGTTCTAAATCGTAACACTGGTAGTGGAGCCATAGAAACAAAATTCAAAGGCTTCCACACCAAAACATAGAGCTAAAAAGCATTAAGCCCATGATAATGCCACTATATCTGTGGAGCCAATCATCAAAGACAAGTAAAACAAATAAACCAATGCCTAGTGGAAGATGGAGTTATAGTAAGACATCAACACATCCAATGCCAGAGTATATGTAGAATAACGATTCTCAATGACATGTACAACATTGACAAAATATTTATAAAGCTCATCAAACATAAAAAATATTGTTTCTACATATCCAAAAAAGGTAGCTCATCTCTTCGATAATGAAACTATAAAATTAAAATACAAAAACTTTTTCGCAGCAAGGCATCAAGCTAAGAACCAAGAAATGTCATGACAGTGCTCATAGAGCCAATCATTGAGTTTTAACCAAATGAGCATTATGGAAATGGCTCACTGTAGGTCTCCCTATTAAAAATACTATCCAATCACCAAAATCAAATGTGAAACCAATCATATAGTTTTTTGAGGAACCATAGCCAATCATAGAAAAGAAAAAGTAGAAAGCTTCTATCGCAAAACATAGAACTACGAATCCTTCATAATCCTATTAAAACTAACATTAAACCCATAAAGCTACTTAATAATGAAAGTCACATTGAATCATAATAGCCTGCATCAGGCAAAATATATACCAATAGGCGACAATTTCAAAGGGACAAAAGCCGTACTGTTGGGAGCCTTAATAGCCTGCTCAAGCAACATATAAAATGAGTAGCAATAAACAGTTACAAGAAGGCAAGGATCATACTGCTGGAACATGTAATCCAGAGAACAGTCCTATAATAGGATTTGAATAATAAATTAAGAGCCATTCATAGCCTAAATAATATAAGATACAAGTTAACAATAAAAAGCAGTAAAACATCTATGTATAAACAAAGCCGTACTGCTAATCATTACAGTTATGTAAAGTAAAAGCATGAGGCAGACTCCCTATAGGATGCTAAGCATAACAGCCACCTATAACCATTTTTCAAGTAAATAACCAATCATTTAATACCTATGGTGTAGTGTATGTGTAATAATCTACCCTAAATTTATCAGGTCAGTCATTAATGTTAGGTTAAATATTTCCTTTATTCTTGTTGTCTATAAGAAGAGACAGATGTGGTTGCCATACTTGTGATCCATTGGGGTACAGCTTATTAGATTTTCTGCCTATCCTATATGGGGCATTTGATTTATAGCCCCTTGGTTATGTTTATTTGGATTTGGTGTTTACAAGTTAACTAACTGATTGGATATAGGCTTGTAATGGTTGGTTTGCCATTGCCCCTCCTTTTGAAGGGGCAATTTAGAATCTCCCCATGGGTTATATCTGTTGGATCTCAGTAGTGGATCTGATGGACTACGGGGATTTTCTAAACAAAAATATTTTTTTATTTTTTGCCATTGGGGTTTGCAGTGAGATTTTGATTTACCTTTTATTATGAAAGTCAATGGTTTATTGACAAGGTTGTTTAGTATATATGAGGTGCCCGTACTTGCTATAACAGTGTCTGTGAATATCGGTTGGTTCTCTTTAGTGGTTTGAATAATTGGCTATATTACTGGGATTGGTTAGTGGCCATCTATTTATATTAGATATTTTATAATGAATCTTCTCCCTGCTATTGACTTAACCATCAGGTTTAGTAATATGTCCATTGTCTATGCTAAGGCGGTTCTACTATTATGCATGTCGGACTCCGCAGGCTGCAAGGTTACTATTGCCTTTAGCTGACTTGGTGATGATTAGTCAATGCCCGTCAGGGTATTAAATGATTGGTTATCTACTTGAAAAATGATTATAGGCTGGCTGTTATGTTTAGCATCCTATAGGGAGTCTGCCTCATGCTTTTACTTTACATAACTGTAATGATTAGCGGTACGGCTTTGTTTATACACAGATATTTTACTGCTTTTTATTGTTAACTTGTATCTTATATTATTTAGGCTATTAATGGCCCTAAATTTATTATTCAAATCCTATTATAGAACTGTTCTCTGGATTACATGTTCCAGCAGTACTATCTTTGCCTTCTTGTAACTGTCGTTTATTGCTTGGTGCAGGCTATTAAGTCTCCCAACAGTATGGCTTTTGTCCCCTTGAAATTGTCATCTATTGGTGTATATTTTGCCTAATGCAGGCTGTTAATGATTCAATGTGACTTTCATTATTAAGTAGCTTTATGGGTTTAATGTTAGTTTTAATAGGATTATGAAGGATTCGTAGTTCTATGTTTTGCAATAGAAGCTTTCTACTTTTTCTTTTCTATGATTGGCTATGGTTTCTCAAAAAAATATACGATTGGTTCTACATTTGATTTTTGTGATTGTATAGTATTTTTAATAGGGAGACCTACAGTGAACCATTTCCATAATGCTCATTTGGTTAAAACTCAATGATTGGCTCTATGAGCACTGTCATGACGTTTCTCGGTTCTTAGCTTGACGTCTTGTTGCGAAAAAGTTTTTGTATTTTAATTTTATTGTTTCATTATCAAAGAGATGAGCTACCTTTTTTGGATATGTACAAACAATATTTTTATGTTTGATGAGCTTTATAAATATTTTGTTGATGTACGTGTCATTGAGTATCGTTATTCTGTGTACACTCTGGTATTGGATGTGCTGATGTCTTACTATAACTCCATCTTCCACTAGGCATTGGTTTATTTGTTTAACTTGTCTTTGATGATTGGCTCCATGGATATAGTGGTGTTATCATGGGCTTAATGCTTTGTAGCCCTATGCTTTGGTGCAGAAGCCTTTGAATTTTGTTTCTATGGCTCCACTACCAGTGTTATGATTTAGAACTTATGTAGAAGTCGCATTTGGGTCTGATGAATTAAACAGAAACTGTTGTTGAGTTCTGTATACGTTAATAAGCATTATAACTGTACAAAAAATTAAAACCCACCACACTCTCTGCTTATCAACTCCCCGCCAAGTATCTTCAAAAATCAGCTGATGCTGTTGCCTACCCAGTTTCAATACTAAATAATTGTACCATTGCAGAATTCCCACCTTCTGGAAAATATACTACGTAATCCCACTACATAAAGGTGGCAGCTCTACTGAATTCTCCAATTATAGGCCAATAGCCTTACTCTCTCCACTTGCAAAGATTATGGAAAAATGTATACACAGACAACTCATGCACCACCTAATCCAGAATCACCTCATGGCAGATACCCAACATGGCTTCCATCCATACCACAGTACTACTTACAACCCTACTAGCTTTTACCAACACCATTAACCAGAACTGCAACAACAATCACATATCCTCTGCCCTCTTCTTGGATCTTTCCAAGGCATTTGACATGGTTGACCACCAATGTTTAATAAACACCCTACAAACATTCTGCCTAGATACTTCAGCCCTTCAATGGTTTAAATCCTACCTGAATGGGAGACAACAGGCTGTCCTCTGGCAAAACAAACTCTCTAGCCTATTACCTAACACCCTTGGAGTACCACAAGGCTCTATACTAGGGTCCCTGCTGTTTTCAGTCTTGATTAACAACTTGTATACTGTCATCCCAAGTGTCAGCTGCATTCAGTATGCTGATGACTCCACCCTGTTCTGCTCAGCCACTTCTCCAACAGACTTATGGTCTACTACCCAGTCCACCTTTAACACTATAGAAAACTGGCTTTCTGAATGGCATTTGATACTAAATCCCCAAAAAACTAAAATGCTGTTATTTTCACCAACGCAAATGTCTCCTGCTTTTATCTTTACCATAAATGATAATGATGGAACAATAATCTCCCCTGACCCCTCTACAAAACTATTAGGTGTCATTATAGATAATCTAAAATTTGACCTACATGTAAACCAATTGATCAAAACCATCAACAAAAAACTAGGATCACTCTACAGAATAAAAGCCTTCCTAACCCTTCCAGCCAAAATTCCCATAGCTCGCTCTCACCTCCTCTCAACACTTCTGTATGCATCCCCTCTACTCTCTAATCTAAACAAGACTGTACTTAACAAAGTCTCATCCTGTTATAACCACATTGCCAGGTTTGCCACTGGGCTACCTTTTAGGACACATCATTGCATCAATCCTAACCAGCTTGTGTGGCTTGAATTACCCAGTCTAATCCAGTATAACCAACTGATCATGGCTTATAAAATCCTCTATAATCCGGATAATACTCTGTCACTTAAAAATCTTATCACCCCTTATAACAATCCACGACCACTTTGCTCCTCTAACAGGCTAATAATTCAGACTAACAAAATTAACAATGTAGCTGGTGACTCTCTCTTTGCAAACTCTGTAAGCAGATCCTGGAACTCACTTCCAGCTGACATTACTTTACTCTCCTCCCTAGGTCAATTTAAAACTAGACTCAAACAACATCTGGCACTAAACTGGCTATGTTATTGTAGCAAGCCTGGCTAACTCTCCTCTAGAATGTGTAAAATCTATTAATCAGCTTACTGTTTTAAATTACCCTGATTCTCATCAGGAATAAACTCTAACCCGTGGAATACGTTTATTCTTCATTGTTTATGTACTCTTTGCCAAAACTATATTTGTAACATGTTTTAATGCTTCTGTGTACCTTGGAGCTTATCTCCCCAGGCCTCCGCTGAAAATGGACATGCATCCAGTCAGACTATCCTGGTCAACAAATGTAATATAAATAAATAAAATAAATATGTTTTGCTAATTGGATGTACTGCCACTATTGCTGTAATTCCACCCCTTGTTAAGTATTGGCTCATTGTTTATCAAGTGATTTACTATTGGATTTTATAATGATGAATGTTTTAGGTAATAGGAAATGTTTTTAGTGGTCTATTTGTTCTGAACAATGATAGTGATTGGATGAAATTTTATTTTTAAATGATCTAGATGCTAGTTTGTGTATGATATGATGAAGGCTAATACAGCCGGAAGCACTCATCGTTCATTTGGTCTTTTATCAATGAAAGTGTTTTTTTACGTCAATAGTTGTCTCGTCTTAGTGTTTGAATCAACACTGAACAAGCCTTGGTGTTTAACCAAAGATTTCTTCTTGTGGCTAAGTACTATAGTTGAATATTTAAAATAGGTTCCATGCATCATATAAGTGTGCAACAATGTGCTGTCCTTTTTTTCTCTGTTTTTTTTTTAACCTGTACAGGGTCATTTGTGGTGCAAGAGGTGGTGAAACAGCAGCCATCTTGGCCCATGCCAGCCCATGTGCCTGTCACTGAGGCATCAGCACTTCTCAAGTCTGCTGTTCTGCACGAGGATGGAGGTCCTCCTTTGTAATGTGAAATGAAAACTCACTGGTGTCCTCTCTGGGTATCCCTCAAGAGGAAAACACAGACTCCTCATCCAGTAGTGTTGTGGATTGGTCCACTGGTGACAGCAGAGACAGGACAGTAGCTCAACATCTGCATGGAGCATCTGCTTGTGCAGCTAAACGAGTCTCTAGGCAAACATGCCCAATCCATTGGGCCACCAGAAGCAGTAACTACCCAGGATATTAGCCACATCAGTGACGTTTCTGGGTATGTTCTCTGGGCCAGCATGGAAGGCCCACTATACTTTGTCCTATCTCCTGTCATGGTGCTACCTTTCTTTATGTCACACTGCCCATAATTTGTATGTAAGCCAGTCTTCCTTACCCCCAGTTATCCTCCCACTGTCCGCATATCACCACTGTTTTCCTCCAAATTTGTATCTATACCTGTCCCGTCTGTCTCTGTCTTTATTTTATGTTTACCTGCCTCTACTACCTTTGCTATTACTTCTTTACTTCCTTCAGATCCTCTACCTCCATACACGGAAAAAAAGAAAATGAAGAACTGGTAGTTGTTCCTCCTACCCAAAAAAAAATATGCTCTCCTCCCCTCCTATCTTCTCTTCAGGTTTTCTTTGAATATATTCATCTGCTTGCACAAACCTCGCTTCCAAATATCACATAGCCTCCCTATCGTTTCTACTTTGACCTTTTCTAATTGTTTCCATGTTTCATACAAATATATTATTTGCATTTTTCTTTAGTTTGTTCTGGGACCTTAGTCTTGTACCTTCATTTGCAGTTGTGGGAAGATTGTATATTACTGATGCATTTTAGCATCATTTATACATTATACTTCACTTTTATCCCCACAGGTAGAATTATTTGTAAATGCTAGCTGCTTGTATTTCAACCCTTGTATGGGGTCTTAGTCTTGTAGTTTCTCTCATTCGTAGTTGTAGCAGAACTGTGAACTGCTAGATGTGAGCTTTATTTAGTCATTTATTATAGCATTTTTTTCCATAGGCAGTGCTATGGTAAATGTATGCATAGTCTCGTGCCTTAGTCTATGGTGGGCTTGCAGTAATGGTAACGTTGTGAATTCTGCTCCAGGATTTGTGCTTCAGTACTTTTTCAGCTGCTTATATTCATTTTTTCTACTAAAGTCATAGGCTGCTTATCATTTACCTGAATAAAGCTGCAAAGTGCCTTTCTGTTTACTTTGCTACATTTTTCACTATTCTTTGTGTCTGCCTCAGCCTCCACTGAGACATTAAGCTAACATTTCTGAAATTCTAACCACAGGACTAGAGCTCCAGTACTGGCTTTATCAGATTGGATCCCTTTTTAGGAAATCTGCTTCTTACCTCCCACATTTCCTGTTGTGGTTTTAAAAGGCTGTGTCTCTGCCTTCTGGCCCTCCCTCCTCTCTTCCATTGCTATTGTTTGTTCTGTTAGCTATTTAAGTACTTTTCTCATGCATTTTTCATATATATCCATAATACTAACTGCCCACCCAGCAAACCAGTATCAATTTGAGTAAATTTCATCTATAAAACTACCCTTAGAGCTGAAACCTATAACTTAGTGTGGCTAAAACGAAGCCATTGTACAGAGAGAGGCTTAGAGCAGCTAGTTTGCACATTAAACAGCACTGCTGTCAAATATTAGCACAATCTTACCTAGTCTAGTGCCAGACCCAGAGATCACCCAATGAGACCTCTGTATAACCCAGTCCATAACTTACAATAGTCCACCCAAATACAGGACTGGACAACATGGATATGCAATTTCCAAATGTTTCAGTAACCAGCTTGGTAGATATGGGCATCCTGAGACAATGCAGCAACTGTCTCATTTTCACAGTCAACCATGTAATCCTGAACAAAACAAACACAGTATGTGAGAGATGAACATATACAATTTCACTGGAGACAAAAATCTTGCATACAAACAAGATTGTCAAGGACAAACACACTACATCCACCACACATAGTGTCAATCACACACATAGACCAAGTTATACCAAGGAACTAAAAATGAATCTTTCCAAACCTAAAAGACCTCCAAAGCTTATAAATGGCAAAGCCTATTCTAAGTGATCTCTAAAGCATTCACCAAAAGCAACACCAAACACCAAGTATATGTGTACACCATGTTGAACCCTTAAAGCAAAGTCTATAAGGCAAGCAAACACATTACTCTTGTCATAGGGGTCTCCATTGTACGATACACAGATACCCCACTCACCAGACAGAACAAAGAGAAATTGACAGTTAGTTGTTTACCTTTAGCCAGGATCCAGCAAGTTACACATGCACTCAAGTCATTACACCACAGGTACCAGTATGATTCTATCATAGTCCATGTGGGCATTAATGACCTGAGATGTACTTCCCTTGACTATATGAAGAGAGACTTTGTTGATTTCTCTGAATAATGTATCTCAGGCAGGTATGGGCCTGGCATTAAGCAGAATTCTACCTTCACCAAGAGTGATGCCACAGTATGAATAAAACCTGATTTACTTCAATAACTGGCTTAGTTTCTAGTGTCTTTCCAGGTGGATTCAATATTTGTCAGCATGGGAGGATCTGGTTAATAAACCATGTTGGTTTGCAAATGATGGTCTGTACCTGCCTCAATAGGCTTCTGAATATCGGCTACAACTTTTTAGAGCCCCCTTAGAGCCTTTTTTAGCCAATGACAAATTGACAAACCAATTGATCTTCCAAATAAAATCCAAAGAAACCTAAAAGTGCTACTATGCCCAATGCTAGGAGCCTTAGCAAGAAACTCCACACCCTACAAACTCTCATCACTGTGGAGAATACAGACATCTGTGCCATTACAGAGACATACAGAGACATGGTTTAAATTGTCAGAAAGTCCTCCAGTAGTACAAGGCTACAGTGCATTCCACACATTTAAACCATCAGCAGCACAGACAGGGACAAAAGGTGAAGAAGTCTCAATCTACATTAACAGCATGTATACCTCTGGGATGGTTAAACAGGATGATGCCCTGGAGTTTATCCATGCAGAAATCATCATAGACATATACCTCTGGGATGGTTAAACAGGATGATGCCCTGGAGTTTATCCATGCAGAAATCATCATAGACATATACCTCTGGGATGGTTAAACAGGGTGATGCCCTGGAGTTTATCCATGCAGAAATCATCATAGACATATACCTCTGGGATGGTTAAACAGGATGATGCCCTGGAGTTTACCCATGCAGAAATCATCATAGACATATACCTCTGGGATGGTTAAACAGGATGATGCCCTGGAGTTTATCCATGCAGAAATCATCATAGACATATACCTCTGGGATGGTTAAACAGGATGATGCCCTGGAGTTTATCCATGCAGAAATCATCATAGACATATACCTCTGGGATGGTTAAACAGGATGATGCCCTGGAGTTTATCCATGCAGAAATCGTCATAGACATATACCTTTGGGATGGTTAAACAGGATGATGCTCTGGAGTTTATCCATGCAGAAATCATCATAGACATATACCTCTGGGATGGTTAAACAGGATGATGCCCTGGAGTTTATCCATGCAGAAATCATCATAGACATATACCTCTGGGATGGTTAAACAGGATGATGCCCTGGAGTTTACCCATGCAGAAATTGTCATAGACATGTACCTCTGGGATGGTTAAACAGGGTGATGCCCTGGAGTTTATCCATGCAGAAATCATCATAGACATATACCTCTGGGATGGTTAAACAGGATGATGCCCTGGAGTTTATCCATGCAGAAATCATCATAGACATATACCTCTGGGATGGTTAAACAGGATGATGCCCTGGAGTTTATCCATGCAGAAATCATCATAGACATATACCTCTGGGATGGTTAAACAGGATGATGCCCTGGAGTTTATCCATGCAGAAATCATCATAGACATATACCTCTGGGATGGTTAAACAGGATGATGCCCTGGAGTTTATCCATGCAGAAATCATCATAGACATATACCTCTGGGATGGTTAAACAGGATGATGCCCTGGAGTTTATCCATGCAGAAATCATCATAGACATATACCTCTGGGATGGTTAAACAGGATGATGCCCTGGAGTTTATCCATGCAGAAATCATCATAGACATATACCTCTGGGATGGTTAAACAGGATGATGCCCTGGAGTTTATCCATGCAGAAATCATCATAGACATATACCTCTGGGATGGTTAAACAGGATGATGCCCTGGAGTTTACCCATGCAGAAATCATCATAGACATATACCTCTGGGATGGTTAAACAGGATGATGCCCTGGAGTTTACCCATGCAGAAATCATCATAGACATATACCTCTGGGATGGTTAAACAGGATGATGCCCTGGAGCTTATCCATGCAGAAATCATCATAGACATATACCTCTGGGATGGTTAAACAGGATGATGCCCTGGAGTTTACCCATGCAGAAATCATCATAGACATATACCTCTGGGATGGTTAAACAGGATGATGCCCTGGAGTTTACCCATGCAGAAATCATCATAGACATATACCTCTGGGATGGTTAAACAGGATGATGCCCTGGAGTTTATCCATGCAGAAATCATCATAGACATATACCTCTGGGATGGTTAAACAGGATTATGCCCTGGAGTTTACCCATGCAGAAATCATCATAGACATATACCTCTGGGATGGTTAATCAGGATGATGCCCTGGAGTTTACCCATGCAGAAATCGTTATAGACATATACCTCTGGGATGGTTAAACAGGATGATGCCCTGGAGTTTATCCATGCAGAAATCATCATAGACATATACCTCTGGGATGGTTAAACAGGATGATGCCCTGGAGTTTATCCATGCAGAAATCATCATAGACATATACCTCTGGGATGGTTAAACAGGATGATGCCCTGGAGTTTATCCATGCAGAAATCATCATAGACATATACCTCTGGGATGGTTAAACAGGATGATGCCCTGGAGTTTACCCATGCAGAAATCGTCATAGACATATACCTCTGGGATGGTTAAACAGGATGATGCCCTGGAGTTTACCCATGCAGAAATCGTCATAGACATATACCTCTGGGATGGTTAAACAGGATGATGCCCTGGAGTTTACCCATGCAGAAATCGTCATAGACATATACCTCTGGGATGGTTAAACAGGATGATGCCCTGGAGTTTACCCATGCAGAAATCGTCATAGACATATACCTCTGGGATGGTTAAACAGGATGATGCCCTGGAGTTTACCCATGCAGAAATTGTCATAGACATATACCTCTGGGATGGTTAAACAGGATGATACCCTGGAGTTTACCCATGCAGAAATCATCATAGACATATTCCTCTGGGATGGTTAAACAGGATGATGCCCTGGAGTTTATCCATGCAGAAATCATCATAGACATATACATCTGGGATGGTTAAACAGGATGATGCCCTGGAGTTTATCCATGCAGAAATCATCATAGACAAAGTCCCACACCATATCCTAGCAAACTGTAATTTCACTCTCTATGTCCCAAACATCCCATAGCACATAATTAGACCTACTTGAGATACCCACCATTAAATCAAATATCATATTCATGGGAGACTTTTAACTACTCCTCTAAAGACTGGAAAACATACACTGGCTAAAAAGCACAGGCACAAGAATTCCTGGACTTTATTAACACAAACACCATCGACCATATAGTGAGCAAACCCACCATAGGTTAAAACATACTGGACCCTGTACTCACCAGTATGGAACAGCACTGCAACCCTCAGTGTGACATCCTTACTGATGAGATTGGACCACAGAGCTGTCTGCTTGAAAATAAAAAATCATCTTGGCAACCCCAGCAAACCCTGTAATAGTAAAGAACTATTCCAAAGGAAACTCCATCCTATTAAGTGATAGTTTGTCAAAATGTAATGCCCATCCAAACCACAAGTTCACAGCAACCTATGCAGAATTGTTCACAGAGACACTGTACAACCTTGTAAATGGATGCATAGATGTTGCTGTACCTGTACTAGAAATAAGCCCAAAACAAACTCTAAAAAGAAACCACATTGGTGGAATCCTAACCTTAATAGGGTATGCAACAAAAGGAAATAGTCATGGCTAAAATCAGGAAGAACAACTCCCACAGTGTTAAGAGCTTTCTAATAAAACTAAATGGGAAATGAATAGGAATAATAAGTCTAACAAGACTAGTTACAAGGTCAAGATAGCCTCACAGACTAAAAATGACCACAAGACCTTCTACAGCTATGTCCATAACCTCAATGGCAACACATAGTAGTGTGCCGAACTGGTTGTCAACGGTGCCACCATTACTGAGCAGAATGATATAGTGAATCTGCTGGCTGATAAATTCATCTCAAACTTCATCCCCCACTCTGCCCTACATCCTAGCATAACCCCCTATGTATTAATGGGGAGCATGTCCTGGCAGTGCTCAATAAAGCCAAAAACATAGCCTCAATGGGCCCTGACAATACTGTGGGATGCCTCCTAAAATAGCTTTAAACATGACCTATCAGAACAACTTGAGTCACTTTTCAACTATAGCCTCAAAGCAGGCTTGATACCATGAGAATGAAAAACTGCAATGGTTATCCTACTTCACAAATGTGGACTATCAACCCACCCATGAAACTACACACTCATGTCTGACTAGTCTGATATGTAATACCATGGAATGAATTATCATAGAAATGATCAAAAAAGGCATAGGCAACCTTCAGGCACTGGACCCAACCCAGTTTGGCTTTGTCAAGGGAAGACCATGACTACTAAACATGGTGGACTTCTTTGAGAAGGTCAACAAGGCAATGGATGAGGGGAAAACAGTGCATACTGACTACCTGGACCTGGCTAAGGCATTTGATACAATATCCCACACAGATATAGTTGACAAACTCATCAAACTAGGCATACACCCCTACATAACTCACTGGATTGGCAGCTGGTTCATAGACAGGATTTGGGAATTCAGGACTGGTAAGACTATCTCCATTAAAAGACTGATCGCCAGTGGGGTAGCTCAAGGCTCCATGCTAGGACTGCTCCAATTTGGCTTCTAGTTCTCTACGGTAAAGATTAATGTCAGTGGCCTTTGGCTGACCAAGTCCATAGATAACTGCAAATTCTGAGCTATCATAGACTCCCACCCATGACACAAACATCTTGCAAGGGAGTCTAACGCAAACAACTGATCGGTGCCAAAGTCAAGGATTAAAACTCAATGCCAATAAATGCATTATAGTGCCTTTTGGGAAAACTGCCACCCAGGCTAATTACACCATCAATACACTCCTAAGAGCTGACCCATAGTCAGGGATCTGGGAATGTATGTAGAGAGTAATCTGGCCTTTGACCAGCATATGACCAAGGTGGTAAGAAAATCATACTGTATCGCCCAGCTTATAAGAAAGGACATGGCATCCAGGTCCAAGAAAGTCATAGGGCCACTTTATTCTGCCATTATCAGACCCATCATTGACTATAATGCTCCCTTTGGCATGTACCTGACCAGACACATACAACAGTTGAAACACTCACAAACTTTAATTTCCAGGTAAATCCAGGGTATAAACACACCATCTTATATGAACTGCTTTAAAGCCCCAGCTCTATATGTGGTCTACTACAGGTTACTGAGAGATGATCTATGCCTGGCATACAAGGTATCCTCAGATCCAGCTCTGCTGGACCTTTTACGCATCTGCAAAATGAACAGCATCAGAACCACTAGATGCAAGGATTTAAATTTTGTTTGCACCATAAATAGGACATGTTGGTGAGACAGATATGTGTCTCACAGGATCCACATGCTTTGGAAAAATCCCCCCCCATCCATGTGAAGCAGAGTCCATCCCTAACTCTATTTCAGCATAACCTTGCCCAATGGATGGAAAACCGGAAATTCATCCCAGGTCTGGCCCCCCATGTCTCTGATAGGCAGAGGCAGACAGTAACTATGCCCAGACTAACATACCCCCCTCATACACACACACACACACACACACACACACACACACACACACACACACACACACACACACACACACACACACACACACACACAATCTTTAGAAACTTCCTAACTGATATCCCCTCCTAATAAATGCCCATGATACATACACATTTGGTTTGGGATGGGATGAGTTGCTACGCTTATAAAGGTCCTGGTGTTCATTAGCCTGGTATATACATATGAACCTGTGAACCTATTTCAATGAAGAAATCTACAAAAATGCTGTTGTGCTGGCCCTGTGCCTGTGTTTCAGCACTGAGTCACTTCATTTCACTTTATTACACATTCTTCAAATAATTCTTCTGGAGACTAAAGGCACATTCTAGTAGCTTTATTGCCAAACAGGTAAACAGCAGCATTAGTGAGAATTACAAAATGCAAATATAAATCACTGCAAACCATACCTATTTTTATACATAAAATAATACAATAATCAGCAGTTTGCTACCTGTTAAAGATAGGGTCCTAACTAGAGTATTCTCTAATATTTTTCTGAGTTTGCATCTATTTTCTCAATATAGCCTATAAACACACTTCCTCCATCTGCTAAGAACAGACTCCCATTTGTTTCAGAACCAATAACGTTTTTTTCTCAGTCTCACAATAAATGTCCCTTATAATCACATATCCAGTAAAATTAATTTCCCATTCTAGATGGCAGCTTCCTTTCTATTGATTGTTACATATTCCAGTTAATGATCTTCTTCCATCTAGATGATAGTTCATAGCACACCATCACTCTGAAAACTTTCTGCACACTTTCTAAGCAGAGGTATATAGTCCCATGACTTGCACTACCTATTCATCCTGACAAATATGTTGAATAAAGACAAAATGGCTATGTTCCCTATCTCTGCTATGTAGTGCTATATCTTAAAACCTTCCTATTCATGCATTTTTAACAAGGCCACTATCCAGGCAACACACTACTTATGATGTAGCCTAATAATGTTGCTTCTGACAAAAGCCTCATGCAGATGACAGTCTAATATTGTTGCTTCTAGCAAGAGCTTATTCATCTAATAATGCCTCATTAATTTTGCTGATTAACGATATGATTACACTTTTTAGTTCAAGCCTATAGTGCCTTTTTGTATACTTCCAGTTCATACCTGCAGCTCCGTATGGTGTCCAGATCTTTTTTGGGTCTGGCTTATTTAACTAAGTGACTGAAAGCTAATACTAGGTAGTATTAGAAAATGCAAAGACTTATTAACAAAATGTCACTAAGATTATTAATTTAGGATATATTGCAGTAGAGAAATTAATCACTGTCAATCACTTATTATTCATATTTTCATATTTACGTTCATATTTTCAGAACTGAGATCCCTACATGTTATTGAGGGTATGATATGATATGCCATGGTAGAAGACAAAAAAATTATTGTCAATGCCCTTTTATATCACCCTATATCTTATATATTGCTAGTCATTTGTTAGTAATTGTTAAAATAAACTATTCCATATTTACTTAATACTTCAAAAAACAAGTGACTTACAAACTGTTGCATGACATCAGGTGAAACCTTACATGTTGTCGAAGAAAACTGTCTTTCAAATGTGCACTGTAAGTTGCACACATTGAGAAACAGTCAGTGTTATTTATTCTGCTAATTATGCAGTTAAGCATATGTTTTCATATTTCTGTCAATATCTCAATAAACATGCACTAACTGGAAATTATTGTTGTCATGTGGAAGCGTATGTCTAGTTAACAAGAATGTTCTACAATATATGTCTAGGTTATACAGTCTTCAAGATATGATAAACTGTCTGTGAAGGTTTAGCAAAAAATATATATATATATTTTAAGTTTGTGTGCATTATGTTACAGCATTTATGGAAATACTATGAATGCAAAAAATTCTTCTTACTAGTAACATTGCAATTTGTACAGTTTTAATACCGTTTATTGTTCACAAAATATTTGCTTCCATTTACCTCATTCTTTTTAATTTTATTTTTCAGAAAATGTTCTGGAAAACAAGATGTGTGTAGACTGCTAGAGGTGTCACATTCCGTACCACTTAGGTGTTAATGAGTTAAGCCATAGCTTTGCACCAGTCATTTGTCTGTGTTAGGCCTCCCTGCAAAATGTTAGTGTCTTGAGGGGTTTCCAAGATTGCTCCCAGCTTGCAGCCACCTGCAAACTTGGTAAGCCAGAGACCCTTGACATTGGCCTTGACTTCCGAGTATAAAATTTGGTCACACATACATTTAACTATTTTTTTGTGGTGAGGGGGCCTTGCATGTTCACCTCCCTCTGATAATTGTATATACCAACTTCAGAAGTTTGCAAATTTATTGGGTAAAGGGCAAATTTGCCACTAATTGATAATATCTCATAAAAAATTCAGTAACATGCAATCAGCTGTACTTTCTTTTCACCTGTTTGATCAATATACTTTCAAACACCTAAATTATACTCTTATAGACATACACATACACACACATACACACACACACACACACACACACACACACACACACACACACACACATATATATATTATATATAGACAAATCAATAACTCTCCATAGATTAGCAAAATGCAAGATGCACATACAAAAAAAATCATACAGTACTACAAAAAAGAGAGGTGCTGTGCTTTTAGATAAATTGACAATATATGTATTTTATTCAGTAAAACCACCACCAAAACACAAACCATGTTTCCCTCAGAGAAGAGCTTCTTCAATGTTATTCCTCTCTTTTTGAATATATCTACATATATATATAGATAGATATGTCTGTGTGTGTGTGTGTGTGTGTGTGTGTGTGTGTGTGTGTGTGTGTGTGTGTGTGTGTGTGTGTGTGATCTCTTGTGTCTGTGTGATCTGTGTATGTGTGCTTGTATAGTCCCAAAGGTATTCAGTATATGTTTTTATGTGAAAACAAGGTGACAATATTTTTGCAAGCACAAATGCACAAATTAAGGTTCTACAAAACTAAAAGCAATTTACATTCTTGTAAGATACGCTCTCTACAGGCTGAACCTTTACATAGGTATGGAAAATATGTAAAAGTATTGACACTGTCTGCAGTTCCTAGATAGAAAAATTGCAAACAGCAATCTTTAATATCTCTGTATGAGGAATGTTGGAATGTGAGATTGACTTAAACCAGGTACAGCAATTTTACAAGCAAGAAAGGGTGAAAATTTGAGGGGGAGTAGGAGTATAGTGAAGAAGCTTGGTACAGTCATCGCCCTGTTTGCTACTTCACTAGTACATAGATAAGAAGAAATGTAAAATTATGCTTAATGGCAATCATATCTTTATAGCATTTCCATTATTTGTTACCCTAAGGTTACATAATTAGACAAATTCATTGCAAAAATACAGGGCTATGTCACAAAGTGGAAGTATAACCTCACAGAACAGCTCTTCAAATTTTAAAAGACTAAAATTCACATAACTAGCTATGTTATAACTTCCAGTCAAATTATGTAGGCAATAATGTCTTATGTCATAGACATTATAAAGAAATAATGTATCACCTGGGGTGTTTTGAACCTAACAGTGCAGGCAAGAGGAGAATTTGGGTATGGTGCATCTCCCATGGGGATCAAGTTTAGAATAAGCATGGGTGGTAAGGACCATGCCACTTCTGCTTTGCAACATGAACATGTCACTGTCCACATAAATGAAATAGACAGGATGGAACATGCCACTGATGGTTTGTCACATGAACCTGTCAGTGTGCACATAAATGAAACAGGAAAAAAAATATTTGAAGGGGAGGATAGGGCATGCCACTAATGGTTTGTCACATGAACCGATCAGTGAGCACATAAATTAAATAGTGAGGATGAAAACCATTTGAAGGGGACTATTTGTTGAAACATTTGATTTGTAGGACCAGGGCGAGGTACAGGAGATGGTGGAACAGGATGAAAAGAGAAGTTAAAATCTCACAGCAGCCCTAGAAATGCTAGAAAAGCATAGGTCCTTTAAGTTTACAGAAAAATGTGTGAAAATTTAGTCTTAGGTCTTGTATATTTATTGACTATAACCCTATAAAAGTGACCTGAACAGGTGATTCCCCCATGTTGCTGAGAAGTGCCAGGGGAAGGGTCAGGTCTGCTTGCTTTAGGATCAATACATCAGAAGAAGGACCATTGCTAAAACTCCAGTAGGATAGTCGACATTGCAACAATTGGCTGGTGCCATCCTAGACAAGGCAAAGCCAGACAAGGAAAAGAAGGAAGTAGGAAAGGAAGTCTGGGGGTAGTTATAGGCCATGCTATTGGATAGCATGTCAATTTCATTATGGTTTCAAAACCTGTGGTGGGCCTTTACCGGTTGTAAGGTTATAAGGTTATAGATGTTTTAATAAGGATACTGGTATGGGTAGCTACCAACAGCTAGTAGGCAGTCACAAGTAAGAAGAGTGGGGTTGCATTAGCAGTGTGAGGGAAAGAGGTAATATTTTGTTGTGGGACAGGGAGGTTGCCACTTTTGGGGAAGACACAAAGATTTTGAAGTTAACATTCTAGTCAGGTGGGAGGTTTGCAGGACTTGCTAAGAACTACACAAATGAGGAAGTGGAACACTTGCTGATACTAGGGTTTAGAAATGTTTTTCCCTCTTGTAGGCTGTTGCACTAATGGATAAACTTAGATGCAGGAATTTAAAGTTAGTAACAGGTAAGTAGAATATTGTGTGGCATTATTGCACACAGAGATGAGTACAGGTAGGGTGGCTGTTCGACTGATTCCTCAAGAAGTACCTGAGTAAACACTGACTGATATGACTTTTGTCTTAAACAAAAGGAATGTCAGCACTGATAGGGAGATGACAAAGGCCCACTGCTCTTCATTGGATGATGCAGTCAGAGGTTATACAGGTTGTGTATAACTCATAGTTAACTAAGTGGGATGTTGAGGTAGTTGGATATTGAGGCCTGTTGCCAGAACTGACATTTGTTGGACAAGTGGTTGGATACCAAATACTGTTATTAAAAGGCTATGCACATACGGTTGTGCAGTAACTTGGACCACATTTGAAATGTTCACTACCACCTCACATTGAGTATGGGAGTCAGTTGACTCCACAAGGAAAATGCTACATTAATTAGATAATTTCTTGATAGCAGGTGAAAGTAATGACAGTACCAAGGAGTATATTGTGACTTTCCAACATATCATATGATAAGAGCTAGGAGTGCCTCAATGGCAAATGACAAGCTGGAGGGACCAAAGAGAACATTAACTTCCCTGGGTCTAGAAACTGATATATTATCCCGAGACATTAAGCTACTTAGTGATAAGCTTAAGTCAATGAATTCATGAAAAGACTGGAAGGATGATGATAACAAAGATGAAAAATCAGAGTTACGGACATTATATATATTTTTTTTGTGGAGCCTCCTCAACGTTGCCTGCAGGGTATTGTCTCTGGACCATGTGTTTACAAGGTCTTTGGTTGGTCTGGTGAAAGAAGAAAGGCAGGAATATCACAGAATTAATATTTCAAGGCAAGTCAGAAGGAACACGGCTGGTTTTTAAGAGAGGCTATGAAAAATTATAATCATTTGTAGAATGTTTTGCAGGAGAATAATTTTCACAGTAATCTATACAGTTTGTGAATGGTTTAAATCTGATCATTAAACATGATAATAAACTGAATCTGTTCATTACAACTGATGTGTGTTGTTTTACATCCAAGGTGTATAGAAAGAAAACTTTTTGTAATTCTTACCTCCATTTCCTAAGTCATCACCCACTATACCAGAAAAAAAAGTATTGTCAAGGGACAGGCAATCAGAATTTCTAGAATAACTTCCCATTTCGAGGATGTCATTAAGGAATTCAGTGACCTGAGGAACATGTTTCTGGAGAGAGACTATCCACTAGAATTTGTAGAGAGTATTTTACAAGAGGTTGTGAGAGAGTGGGGTTCTAAATATGAACCTCTATTAGGTAGAGGTCTTTCTAAAACCAATAATTGTGAAACAACAGAGAGATCTACCCATAACTTCTCCCAGGCATGTGTGGTGCAATATTGCACATATTATAATGACATCAGAAATATACTTTGTAAGAACTGGAACATTTTTAGGGGTGACCCTAATATTTTACAAGCAGTGGGTGAACAGCCTATTTTTTGTACTAAAGTGGGCCGCAACTTGAAACTTACCTTGGATGGTAACATGAACAATAGTAGTGAAAAAATGAATGAATTCACCTAAGCCTATGGTTGTTGTACACAGTGCAGATATATACTATTGGCTGTTAGTTTGAAACTTGACAACATCAACCAGGACACAGTGTTTTTCAAAAAAGGTAACTGTCAGACTAGCAAAATAGTTTATCTGGCAAAGTGTAATTCCTGCCCGGGGTTTTATGTTGGGAAAACTGAGAGGGCTCTCAGGTCCAGGATATATGAACACTTATATGATATTAAGAATTCAAAAGAAACCAATGCCTTACTTAGGCATAGTAAAATATGTGTTAATTTCTCTGGATTTAAGTTTGGGATATTAGATACCATTAAAATAAACCCCAGGGGTGGCAACTGGAAAAACACTTTAAACAAGAGGGAACTGATGTGGCAGCTTCGTTTGGCAGCTAATCTGTGTCCAGGATTAAATGATTTTATATCTATCTTGCCTGCTTTAAAAGAAAGAGCGGAAAGTGTTTAATTTTATATAACTTCTTTATAGAAATGTATTTTATTGTATTTTTAGTGTTTA
Organism: Protopterus annectens; assembly: GCF_019279795.1. Classification (NCBI taxonomy): domain Eukaryota; kingdom Metazoa; phylum Chordata; order Ceratodontiformes; family Protopteridae; genus Protopterus; species Protopterus annectens. Next base: position 1,936,149,808 of record NC_056739.1, on the reverse strand, counting down.
TAGTGTATGCCTTTAAGGTATTAATTTATTCAAGAGATCTTTTGTTTGACTGGTGAGATTCCTCACCTATCCTGTGACAGTGTAATATATTTAAATCCACATGAGTGTTTGTATATTGTTCTGAGGAAGTCAATTTTTCTTTGATGAAAACGCTCAACCTGAAAAATAAACTTGTGTCTACCAGTCCTACTGTTGAATTTGTGGTTTTTAGTTTTTATTTTCACCAGTTTGCTACAATTATTTGGTTTTAATAAACTGAATCCCCCCAACCCATCCCCTCTGACACTCATACCACTAATTAATCACATGCGATCTGAGTCATGTTCTGAAATAACTCAAAGTTACGTTGAAGATATTTACTTTTGGCAAACATGACAAATATTTTTCTCTCTTTCAATGTCAGATTGCTTCTATGTAGGAATAATCTATCACTTTAACAAGATATCTATTTCTTTGCAGAGAAACATGGTGGTTACTTTATAATGGTATCTGATTTAATATCAAACTATGTTCATTTTACTGTCCTGAGCACTACTGGACTATCAGTGTGGTAGTTACTGCTGTTATAGCTACAAATATTTAAATGAGCTCAGAGTACTTGATGATGCTAACAGACTGGTGATAAAATATCTCATATTGTACAGCAAATATGTGATTTTTAATACATCATGAATAGAAACAAACAAAAATGCAGGAGTGTAGGGCTGGACCAAGAAACCAAACAAGAAAATCTGTACAAAAGGGACCACCTGGTACCATCCAAATCAAACATCACTGATAAATGAAAATTATTCAGTCCAAAGTACCAAAAAAAAAAACCCACCACTAAATTTATTACAAGGTACAAGTAAAAAAAACAATCAGATTAAAGCAACTTCAAAGATAGCAGCTAAGCACTTTTGTCCTGATAACTAATGGATTTCCTCAGAACTGCTTCCTTCATTGCAATCAATCAGTTATATACCTTCCTCAAAAACAATTCATATTATCTCCATGAGAAACAAGTACCATTTCATTGCAGCCAAAAATAATGTGCGCAATCAAAGTGTTTCATAAGAACATCTCTTGCAACTATTGAATAAAATGTTTAAATAATTAAATCAGTATTAACATTGCTACCATAAGTCAAAGACATAAAACATCATATCACAATCATAGGATCATAGGAGGTTACTAGGCTAATGAGCCCTTACAAGCCTAGCCAAGTTCAACCCATGTTCCCAAGGGTCTCTGGTTCAAACAGACACTAAAATTAGCACCTATTGCCCCTGTCCAAGAGGTATACAGGTGGAACCCCCAGAGTGAATTTCCGGTTACCCAACCAATCATCCAAATTTCACTTAAATAGGACCAACGAGGGAATTTGTTTAACATGAATAGGAAGCTTGTCCCAAAGGTGGGGCAACCTATGTGAGAAAATCTTTCTCTCCAGCAAGTTCTGTTGATGTCACATACAAAGTTAAGGTGCTCTGAGTGAGTGACTTTTGTGCCATTTGACTTGCGAATGTGCAGCGTTTCCATTAAAGCTGGGTCAGAGATTGCTCTATATGCAAGGTACAGGTCACCTCTGAGCAGTCTGTATGACAAAGAGTAAAGTGACAATGATTTCAATTTGTCCGCATAAGACAGATCTTGAAGGCCTTGCATTTTCTTTGTAAGTAACTTCTGTAGTCTCTCCAATTGCTGTAGGAATTTGGAAAGGAACATACCAAAGGAAGCATTGTACTTTGTTATTGGCCTGATGAGGGAAGAGTACAGGGAGTTATAACCCTTTTTTTTCTGGAGGCAATGCCCTTACTTATGAGATGAGAAATATAAAATGCCATTCTTATCACTGTGGAGACATGGTGTTCAAAGTTAAGGCTGCTATCATCCTTTGTGCCCAGATCTCTCACCAGTGACTGCATGCTTAGGGTATTTCTATTGATATGGTAGATTGCAGGAACATCACCCTTGCCGAAGGGGAGGATAATGCATTTTTTTGCATTAAGTTTAAGACCATGACTTTGTCACTAGTCATTAGTTTGCGTAAGATCTTCTTGACATCATTAGGGGTTTCAATGATCACTCCCAGTTTGCACTCATCAGCAAACTTTGTCAGCCGCAGTCCTTTAGATTTAGCCTATACTTCAGAGAAGTAGATTCCAAACTGTAGGGGTCCCAGAACCAATCCCTGTGGATCACCCCTGGTTACAGGTCTGCTGTAGGAGGTAGAGTCCCGTATTTTGACTGTATGAGTTCTAGCAGTGAAACAGTTTGCAACCCACCTGACAATATATGGGTTGATACCCAGATGGGTGAGTTTATCAATGATGCCTGAGTGGGGGATTGTGTCAAAGGCCTTGGCTAAGTCTAGGTAGGCCATATGCACAGATTTGCCCTCATCTAGAGTATGGTGACTGTCTCTTAGAAGTCCACTAAGTTTAACAGGCATAATGTCCCCTTGACAAAGCCAAACTGGGTGGGGTTGAGTGTTGGAAGATTTCCTATATCTTTCTTAATAAGGTCCATGACCTTTTGTTCCATGGCTTTGCAAATAAGGCTGGTCAGGCTAATGGGTCTATAGTTCCCAGGGTCAATGGATGCACCTCCTTTGTGCAAAGGGATGACAGCAGTTGTTTTCCATTCTGCTGGGATGAAGCCAGTGCTTAGGCTGTGATTGAAATGCGTGTCCAGTGGTGATGCTGATTCTGGTTTTAACCCATGTAGAACACAGCGTGAGATGTTGTCTGGTCCTATAGAGGCTGTGTTTTGGGCCTTGGAGAGGGCATTTAAGAACTGCTCCTCAGAGATACTAGGAGGGGGACAGGTGTTAGAGATGTTTTGGGGTCCCTGTGGTGGGGATTTTTGACTGTCAAATGTTCTTTATGCAGTATGGGCATATTTGGTGAAGGAACAATTTCATGTTGATGAAATGCATCTTCTCTTGTTATCTGGTGATGCATTTTCATCTTTGCGTAAAGTGCAGGAGAAGAAAGAGACTTCTTTGTGATTTGTAGTCGATCATAGGATGGATTATAGCATGCTGGAATTTCTTCACTGACTCCACTGTTCTTAGATGTTTAAATTGTGCATGTTGTGTATGTTTCCTATTCCCTTCAATGGATTGCCTATATATTAAAGCATTTTGATAATTTTCAATGAATATGAGTTTCATTACAGTGATGTTTAGATAAATTGCCAAAATGTTTTTGTTTTTTTTGTGTTTGATGATTTAAAGGAATATAATCAAATAAATATACATACTATATATATATAAATATATATATATATATATATATATATATATATATATATATATGTGTGTGTGTGTGTGTGTGTGTGTGTGTGTGTGTGTGTGTGTTTGATAACTGCAGAAGAGCAGAAGAGCACTATTCCTATTTCAGGCTCAGCCCAGAATAACTCTCTGATTAAGTAATTTGCTTAAGGCACAGTAAGCAAAAGGATGCTGTGGGATTCACACCCACGCGTTTGCACTATACAGCTATATCACACACACTCTTAAATTCCTGCAACAAAAGGAGGAAGACAGAGTGGTGTAGAGCCACTGTATTATTTTGTTTTATCTAAGAGTGAAGTAACTTTACTGTCTTTCTTCTGGAAAGTGAATCCCAAAACAGCAAAACCAGTCCAAAAACCACCACCACTCGATAAACTCAACTCACAATAAGGCTGCTAAAATCAACAGATTTATTGACTCCACAAAATAAGCACGGTTTTAATATTCTCTATTCAGAGCCAATATGACATCCAAAAATGAAATGAGATATAAAACTCACTTTATTTCTAAAACAGAAAACAAAGCTTTCAGGAGTGTCCCTTCCTCAGTGTTATTTAATACTTCTAGAAAGTGTCTTTTGTTTATTAAAGACATTTTTGTTTAGAAGACCCATGTTTTCTGGCATATTTTGATAAATAGACTATAATTTGTCACACAGCCAGCCAGAAAACAACATTATTGGAAAGCTGGACATATCTAAATTAATAAAACAAAATTCTAAAAGCATAAATAAACTACAAACCAAGCAAGAAAACCACTCGCAGACCCTTTCACAAAATATCTAATTCCCAATGTATTAGAAATTTAGACAAATAATGTAGCATAATGAAGTCAGTGGAGAACATTAACATGAAAATAAAAAGAAAAAAGATGAATATTTGGTGATCATCTGGCTTCTCTGATGTACAAAATATATTCGGGGGAAGGATTAAGGAACTTGGCAAAGAAAATTGTTCCTAAATGTAAAGTACAAGATATTTCATCATACACAAGCCCACAGCTATGCATGTATCATCATCATCATCATCACCAACCCCCTCTTCCCTATTTTCTAAAGAGGGTTGGGCTGTCACCTCATTTGTTGCCATCTCTGCCTATTCAATGCCACTCTCCTACCTTCTTCTACAGTCTTGACTGAGTGCTGCAGGTCTTCTCTCCCACAATCCATCCATCTCTTTGCTGGGTGCCCTCATTTCCTCTTGCCTTCTTTCTGTCCCAAATCTTGTTTACTAGATTGTCTTTTGCTTCCCTACAGATGTTCTTGAACCACTGCACTCTGTTCTCTTTGACCTTTGACCTTCTGTGCAATTACCACTACTTAAGCTTCTGCTCTGATGTCCTCATTTCTTTGTCTATTCAATAGTGTGCATCCTACCATCATCTCAGACACTTCATCTCCATCACATCTAGCATCGCCAACTGCTCTGCCTTTACTGCCCAAGTTTCTATACCACACAGTAGTACTGATTGCACCTCTGTTTTGTGCACCTTACTTTTCAGCTTCCTTGGCATTCTCTGTCATGCACTATACCGACACTCTGTGCCAATTGGCTGCAACTCTTCTGATTCTGGCTTTGACCTTCTCATTCAGACTTCCATTCTCCTCAACCACTCCTCTCAGATCCTTGAAGCTATTAACTTGTTCTAATATTTTCCCTTCTATCTCAGTTCTCAGCTTCTTCTGATTTTTCCCATTTGCTGCCATTACAACAGTCTTATCTATACTCAGTTTCATTCCATGTGCCTTCTGTTTTGCATTCCATTCCCCCTATCCTTTGCTGAAGTTCTTGCCTTACTTCCTCCTCTTGCAGCTGCCTCTTTTGCTGAACTATGTGTTGGCCACCATCAAGCCATTTGCCAGAAAGAAGTCTAGAATAGCATTCCTTTCATTATTCCTGTTACTCCACCCATGTAGACCCAGACTGTCCCTATAATGAGTTCTCTTTGTCCCAATATGTGCATTTAGGTCCCCATTATCAATACCAACTCATGTTGTCCTGCTTTATCTGTAAGATCCTACATCTGCTATCTGAATACACTTTTTTCCTCACTATCACAATCCTGCTGTAGGGCTTAGGCTGAGATTATGAATACTGCCCTATCATTTAGCTGGGATCTGATTATAATGAGTCAGTCATTAACTCCAAGGGCATCCCTCACTGCCTTCTGAAACCTTTTCCTCATCACAATTCTCACACCATTTCCAGTCTGTTCTCTTCCTGAGTTGTAGATTCTGGATCCCAAGCCAAGTGGCTTTGCTGCACTACTCTTCCATCTTTGATTCAGGATACATAGGATGCCCAGCCTCCTTCTTGCCATCATGTCATCCACTTCCAAGCTGCATTCTCTAGTTAACCTATACTGAGTACACTCATTCTTACTTCATGTTTTGTGCATTGATTGATTTTATATCCAGCTTTCTCTGAACACAGTTATCACAGATAAAGCCAAGCTGGGCAACTGGTCATCAGCCAGCCAGTAGTTTATTGATCCAGGGCTGCTGGGCTTTATGGTGGGTACACACTGGCCAATAAGGGCACATAGAGCCTTCCCACTGTTAGCATAAGTCCCTGGCATACACCGGAGTAGGTGGGGTCCTCAGTCCACTTATCACAGTTAAATACTCATACTCATCTTTTGGTAACATTAGTGAAAATGACCAAATCACTTGAGACACTTCTTACAGAGTCACACCACTAGCCCTGACATGCTTCCCCTATCTAGAGGATAATGAGCAGCACGGCTGGCTCCCAAAGCAGTTGTTCTGCACAACTCCTCTCCCAGCAGGCACCATCTGCAGTCTGTCTGCTGTCCAGGCTTGGGTAATTTTGAGGGGAAAGCACTCAGCATGTTTTAGAGAGGTGTAAAAATCCCACATAGGTTCATAGGTTCATAGGATGATACTAGGCTATTGGCCCAGAGTTTCGCTCATGTTCCCTCAAAGTCAGCACCTTTTTCCCCTGTCCAGCAGGAACACAGGTGGGATCCCAAGGGTGTATTTTCTGTGTCCCATCCAGTCATCCAGCTTCCTCTTAAAGAAGGCTAGAGAGATACAGTCTATAGTCTGTAAGTCTTTCACTGCATGCTGTGGTAACATCTACCTGACGAAAGGTGGAAGAACATACCAGAAGCAATGTGAGTATGGTCATTTATTATCTTTCTAGCTCTTCTAATACATTGAGATATCATCTAAGGATGCCTGTGGAGAGCCAATGATTATTTCTGCTACTGTTACTACTCTCCAGAGAGCTTGTGATCTGAAGCATTAAAGTTCCCGTACCATACAGTGATGTTGTTTGTCAGTATGTTGTCGATGGTTCCTCTATAGAAGGCTTGGAGAATGGACTGGAAGTACAAACATTGCTAAGCTTTTTTGACAGTGTGGCTGGTGTGCACTGACCAAGGCAGGTCCTCTGCTATGTGTATATCCAGGAACTTATTGCTCTTGACTCTTTCTACTGCTACTCCCTTGATTCCCATAGGTTAATGTGCTCCCTGAGACCTCCTAAAGTCCATAATCAGTTCCTTGGCCTTGCTGATGTTCAGTGCCAGATTGTTGCTGTCACACCAACCTAGCAGATGTTCCACTTCACTCCTATATGCTGTTTCCACACCATTCCTGACAAGACCTATGACTGTGGTGTCATCTGTGAACTTGATAATTCTGTTGGATTCATATCTGGCTACACAATCATGTGTAAGCAAGGTGAATAGTAGAGGACTCAGAACACACCCTTGTGGTACACCATGTTCAGAATTATGCTTTTAGAGCTATTATTTCCCACACAAACCTTTTGGGGTCTGTGTGTGAGAAAGTCTAGTATCCAGTTGCACAAGGGGGTGTTGATGCCCAGTTGGATTAGTTTCATCACTGGTTCTTGGGGATCACAGTATTAAAGGTGGAACTGAAGTTGATAAATAACATCCTGCCATAACAGTCTTTATTTTCCAAGTGAGTCAAGACTTCATAAAGTGCTAAAGAGATGGCATCCGCTGTGCAGCGGTTTGACCTGTAGGCAAACTGCGATATATCTAGTGTTGCAAGTATGCTTGCTGAGATGTGGTCCTTGATCAGCTGCTCAAAGCACTTCATTACTGTCAGTGTTAGAGCAACTTGACAATAATCATTCAGACTTTCTGGTTGTGGTTTCTTGGGTAAGGGAATGATAGTCATATTCTTAAAGCATCTTGGTACGATGACCAGTCACAGTGATGTACTGAAAATGCCTGTGAGTACCGATGCCAGCTGTGCAGCACAGGCCATGAGAACCCTACCCAAAATGTTATCCAGACCAGCTGTTTCCTTGGGTTAATTTGTCTCAAAGTTTTCATTACATCAACTGTGCTGAGGCATAGCACTTCTTCATACTGATCAACAGGTAGTTTATTTGTCACAGTTTTTGTCACAGTTTTGTTGTCTGCGTCAAACTTGCTGAAGAAGTTGTTTAGTTCATTTAAGAATTCTGTACTGTCTTCATACTGGGTGGATGCAGGTTTGTAGTCAGTTATGGCTTGTATGCCTTTCCATAGACATCTAGAGTCCCTTTGGTCATTAAAGTGACACTGAATTTTGTTTTCCATAGGTTCTCTGCCTCTTTTATGCCTTTGTTTGGATTTGCCACCCTTAGGGCATCCTTGTCTTTAGATCTGAATACTGCATTACATGCCTTTATTAGTTCATACACCTCACTGGACAGCCATGGTTTTTGGTATGCACATATGGTGATGTCTTTAGTAGTTGTCACATCATCCACACATTTTGAGATGTAGGCCATAACAAATTCTGTATATTCTTCCAGGCTATTTGGTGATTCATTGTGGCTGCCTCCCTGAACATCGACCAGTTCATATTCTCAAAGCACCCTCGGGCCATAACCTTATTTGCTTCCTTAATAGTTTTCCAGATTTTAGCAGTGGTTTGTATGCAGGAAACAATATGATGACAAGTTATTGGGTTTAATACTTTACAGAGAACATTTGTATTTCTTCATAGTGTATGGGGTATTCTTTCTTGTCTATATGTACACATTTACTTCTGTATTTTGGCTGTTAGTAATTTGGTGCATACATACATTTATATAGTAATTTAACTGATGTAACTATGCTCCCTGGCTGTAACAATCCTACAGTTCCATCCTTTTTACTACAATATAGTACATTTAAGAATTTCAGTGACAGCACAATGACAAAGCGCAGGTTCTATACTCCTAAAAGTTACAAGTTTAGCATTTTCACATTCTATTAGTACACTTTCAAGCATACTTCATTTAACAGATGTGTTTTGTCAAATCTCCCTATCATTTTGTTTGCATAAGTAATTAGGTGCACTCATTTTCTTGGATTTAAAAAATAGCCCTTGTGATATATGGATTTCATCATAAATTGGGTAGTGCATCTGGATGGGAGGTTGGGCATTTTCTTTTCATCTTGCCATCTTGACACTACCATATTTTTCAACATTCGGATTTCAATTATCTCATTTCATGTTTTGATGAATTCACATTTGTATACATAAGGATTCTCAGTATTTCTACATATTAGTTTTGTTTGTTCAGCTTAACAGACCAGTGGGTGAATCTATGAATTACTATATTAATAAATAATCAAATTAATTGGTACAAGACTATGTGAATAATTGACTTTATGACTTTTTTGCCAGTTAGTAGCCTCCAAAACTATTGGCCCATTTGTTCTCCACCATTGAGACAAGGGTCAACTGAAAAGGGCCATCATTTAGGCAGCTATCAGTGGTGGGTTTTTTCTTTAGCCTTGTGTTCCCTACGTATTTTCATTTTCACAAGGAACCCCTGCCTTCCCATCTGAAGCAAATGTTGTAGTTTCTCTGGTTTCTAGAAGAAAAGCCAATGTCAGCGTATGTGACTGCAAACGCCAAAAGATGCACAACTAGAAACTGTTCTTCTGAAATTGTTAAATAACCAGGTCGGACATTAAAAGTAAAATCCACAATTTTATTACAATCTTCACGTTAAGCGCTTTCACCTACTGAGCTGTAGGCTTCATCAGAACAGTTTGAAAAAGTTTTTTCTATCATTTAAATAATGTTACCTTTTGGCGCCTTTTTACATATACCTTTGCTTAAAGTGACATACACACACAATACTTAAAAAACAGTTCTTTAAAAACACAACTAAATACAATCAGATACTCCATTCATTCTAAGAATGTTACTATAAAAAATGTATCCAAATGCAATAATGGCATTATAACTTCTACTCTATTGACAGTATTCTAATATGCTTTTAACTGATATACTGTCATTAAGTCCTGGTGGAGTGGTGGCATCCGTTAGAATCTGCCAATAACATTCCCTATATAATAAATAGTTTTTTTCATTACCCCCTCTCGGATTGAATTGGACTGTTTCTAAGATATCAAATTTAAATTGATGTTCAATACCTTTCTGCATCACATGCTTTGCCAAAGCGTTCCTCTCATCACCATTCTTTATACTGTACAAGTGAGCATAAATTCTTTTCTTAAACTTTTGCTCAGTTTTGCCTATGTAATAAGCAGTGCAAGTTGTACAATAAGCAAGGTACACCAGGAATTTACTATCACAGTTACCTCTTTTGAAAAATATTTTTGTGCCATTATAGTTTGACAATTTTTTCACTTTTTCCGATGTTATGTAATTGCACTGACTACAATTACCACAACTGCTTGTGTATGACTTCCTGGTCCCACCTGCCATATTTTCTACTGTTATGGGTTTTTCTAACAGATTTTTCAAATTTGGTGCCATTTTATATACAAATTTCGGTTTGGCCCCCAATATATCAACCATAGAATCATTTGTTAGTACTGTATACCAATATTTGTTCAATGCATTGACTACATTTGAACTATAGGGACTAAATGCCACTATACAGGCTCTCCCTAAGTCTTTCCTGATCACCTTTCTGTCAATCACATTATCCGTCACTACATTGTTATTAATTCCTAATAATGGATATAAATCTGTCCCTCTCCTTAGTTTTAATTCGTCTCTTATTTTCTTCATCATTTTCCAATTATATCCCCTTTCCTTAAATAGAGACATTATATAAGAAATTTCCTTGTTGACATCTTCCATTTTGGGCTCTCAAAAACAGAAGTGGATATCTTCATGGCACCCATGTCAATGGAAAATAGATGTATGACTGCAGAATCATACACCAATGCACTGTACGAACACGTACATAAATGCATGGAATTAGCCATACCCAACAGAACCAAGATGCTCTCCTCCAAAAAAAGGAAGCCAATCTGGTGGTCCCCTGCCATTAATATACTCTACAACAGAAGGAAGGAACTGTTGCAGAAAAAGGTGAAGTCCCAAGGCTAGAAAAACTCCTTTATTAGTCTCAATAAAAAGCTGAGATCCCTCATCAAAACCTCTAAAGCCAGCTATGAAATTAGAATTGCAGCAGACACTAAAAACAACCACAAAGCCTTCTATAGTTATATCAAGAATCTCCACGGCAATACCCAGGTTTGCTCTGAGTTACTGCACAATGATACCGCCTATACTGAGCCAACAGATATTGCCAACATACTGGCCGACAGATTCAGTGCCAACTTTACCCCTCTCTCCCCCATAAAGGACCATTCACAATACCAAAGGAATGCCATGCACCCAGCATTACTGCAGCACAAGTTAAAGCTGCATTGTCCAAGGCCAAGAATACAACTTCCATGGGACCCGACAATATCCCTAGATGTGCAATTGCACCAAAATGGCAAGCGCAGATCCCCTGGACTCGAGCAGTGAACGAATACAAAATGTAGACCTTGTTTCCTTTCGTCACACAACTTTAATATAAAAGTGCCAGCACCACAAAACACATCTAGTTGTAATGGTTAAGCGCTTTCATCTGCAACACCAGATTTCTTCAGAACCATTTACCTCCACGTACCACTTCCTTTTTAAAAACAATTTTGGCGCCAAAAAATTCATTATTATACAATTAAATCAAGTTTGCACCATTACATTTGTACATAAAATATTCATTTTGCTTAAATAAACAACAATTATTTAAAAACTACCCTAAAAACATGTATGTTCTATTTACATTTACTTATACTAAAGTGCATTTGTTTCAGTGCATAATATATTGGATTACATAGGTCTCTATTACTGTCTACCTAATATAAATTTTATAAACTTGAATATTAAATATAAAAATATAAAAATATATAAATATATAAATATATATAAATATGTATATATGTACTGGGCTGATAGATTACTTTTATTCTAACGCTAAAAAGGGTTTGATACTAATGTGATCATTTATCCCCGGTGGAGATGTGGCATCTAAACAAATCTGCCACTTACTTTCCAACCAGGCCAAGTACGTTTTCCAATTGCCTCCCCTATCACTTACCTCGACCTGATCTATGATTGCAAAGTTAAATGTGTGTTCACTACCCTTTTCTATGATATGTCTGCTTAATGCATTCTTAGAGTCTCCTTTCCTAATTCTGTACAGGTGCTCATATATACGCGTTTTGAATTTCCTCTCAGTCTTTCCTATATAGTACGCACAACATTTAACACACACAGCTATATACACGATACGCTGTGTGTTACAATTACCCTTCTTAGGATATACTACAGATTTAATAATATTCTTAAGCCTAATCCTAACATTGGTATTAATATATTTACATTGACTACATGCACCACAACACATAGTACCCTTTTTACTGTTACCTATGTATACTTTTTTCTTTATCTCAATCATTCTTTTTAAATTGTTTCCAGTCTTATATACTATAGAGGGTTTCATACCAATTATATCTCCGATAGGTACAGAAGTCGAAATTAAATCCCAATGTTTCTTCAAAATTTCAATCACAATGTTGGTGTATGGATTGAACCTTATGATACATACTCTATTGTCTCGATCTGATTGAACTTTAGTACATACCGTACTACCTGTACCCAACAAGGGTACATATTTGATACCCATTCTTTCTTGACATATGAAATAATGTTGTCCAACATATATTTTGGGTATCCTCTATCAAGGAATAATTTGGATAGAACATCCAATTCTCTATGCATAACCTCCTTAGTTGATGACATTCTGGCTACACGTATGCATTGGCCTTTCACTACATTACGGAAAATATGAGCAGGATGACAACTGCTGAAATGTATATAATCATTGGAGAACGTAGGTTTTCTATAGATTCTAGACGCAAACCCCTGTCCTGTAGTACTAATCCAGGTATCCAAATATGCTATTCCAACTTTGTCATACTGGTAGGTGAATTTAAGAAATTCCGTGGTTTTGTTAAGGTACTCTATAAACTCATGTATCTTCTCCTCCGGGCCTTTCCATAAAATGAACATATCGTCCAGAAACCTTGTGTATAATCCTATATATGGATAGTATACACTGGGAAATATAAACATATTCTCCCACTCGAGCATGACCAAATTAGCAAAAATGGGGGCACAAGAGGCCCCCATTGCTACTCCACGAATTTGTTTGAAATATTCGCCCGAATGGAAGATGTAATTGTGATCGAGGACCAGCCCCATCATATCCATGATTAAATTGATCCTATCCCAGCTACAACCTGAATATTTAGTCATACTGTTGCAAAAATATTCTAGTCCAATATGTGCAGGTATACTCGAAAATAAATCTTGCACATCCACTGTAAGGAAAATCAAATTTTCTTCCCAAACTTCCTTAGTAAGTTTGCTCAAAAAATCCCATGAGTCTTTCACTATGTGATTCACTCTAGTATATATATGTTTCATCCAATGGTCTATTGCTACCCCTAACTTAAATGTTTTAGATTTGGAGCCTGATATTATTGGCCTAAAGGGTGGATGTTCCATGTTTTTATGTATCTTAGGTATACCTATTATATTAGACAATAATGGAAATTCATTTTTAAAGAATTCGTATAATTCATTAGTTATTCTACTGTCTAATAGGTACTCCTCTATCACTAAATCAATCCTTCTATGTCCAATATTTATTTGGTTCAGGGATACTTGTTCGTAATTACCTGATTCATATAGAATCTTGTGTATTTCACTTTGATATACTTTATTTTCAAAAATCACAATCCCTCCACCCTTATCGGGCTTCATTATTCTTATCTCATCATTCATTATGAGATTTTCCAAACATTTCCTTTCTTCAGTTTTTAGATTGTCATTAGCTACGGAAGAATCAAGCCTATTATTTTGAATGTCTCTGTATAAAGTGTATAAGTCTTTGCAAACCATTTTCTCGTATAAAGCTATTTGTGCGTTCATAACGGGAATGTATGTACTTTTCGTTTTTAATTTCTTACTGTTAGTGTTTCCATTTCCCTTATTCTGACCTTCGTTAAACTGTATAGCTAGGTTTAGTCTTCTACAGAACAGTTTAACTTCCTTAATAACATCAAAAATGTCAAATTTTACAGTGGGAATGAATTTCATCCCCTTACTAAACAATGTTGTAATTTCCTTTGTGACCTGAACTTGTGTATAATTATATACTTTGAACCCTTCAAAGTTGTGAATACTAGGGTACCTTACTGCACTCTCCACAGGATTGCTTGCACTAGAGCGTTGTGCCATTTCATTCTCATTATGAATATTACCTAAAGGGGAGGGGGGTGTCAACTTCTGAATATTGTTTCCACCAGGTGCTTCATCTAATGATCCAACTGTATTTTCTATTAGTGGAATCTCCTTTGCCATCTCTTTGGTGCCGGATAGAATCGCCCCCCTTGAAAATTTTCATCTTCATTCAACCTGTTCTTTCTTCTTCTTCCTTTTGTTTCTACTACTTCAAATACCCCATCCCCATCATCTTCATACTGAGGCCAGAACACACATTTAACTTTGCAATCATAGATCAGGTCGAGGTAAGTGATAGGGGAGGCAATTGGAAAACGTACTTGGCCTGGTTGGAAAGTAAGTGGCAGATTTGTTTAGATGCCACATCTCCACCGGGGATAAATGATCACATTAGTATCAAACCCTTTTTAGCGTCAGAATAAAAGTAATCTATCAGCCCAGTACATATATACATATTTATATATATTTATATATTTATATATTTTTATATTTTTATATTTAATATTCAAGTTTATAAAATTTATATTAGGTAGACAGTAATAGAGACCTATGTAATCCAATATATTATGCACTGAAACAAATGCACTTTAGTATAAGTAAATGTAAATAGAACATACATGTTTTTAGGGTAGTTTTTAAATAATTGTTGTTTATTTAAGCAAAATGAATATTTTATGTACAAATGTAATGGTGCAAACTTGCTTTAATTGTATAATAATGAATTTTTTGGTGCCAAAATTGTTTTTAAAAAGGAAGTGGTACGTGGAGGTAAATGGTTCTGAAGAAATCTGGTGTTGCAGATGAAAGCGCTTAACCATTACAACTAGATGTGTTTTTTGGTGCTGGCACTTTTATATTAAAGTTGTGTGACGAAAGGAAACAAGGTCTACATTTTGTATTCGTTCACTGCTCGAGTCCAGGGGATCTGCGCTTGCCATTTTGGTGCAATTGTTCATTGTTTTTCTGCTTTTGGTTATTAGTCGTGCGATGGCTGAGGTGGATTCTCTTGGGACTCCATTGAGTCGTGAAGAATACTGCTCACTCCGTTCGGAAGTGACATCACTCCAAGGAGACGTTAACAGACTACTTGATCTTGTGCAAAAGCTTACTGAGGCAGTAACGGCAGGCGGCGAATCTGCCAAAACCATACAAACTAATGCTGAGACATCGCAAGTGGAAGCGGTGTTGGTGGAAATTAACAGTGATGCTAGCGATATCCCTAACGGACAAGGAGAAGGGATTAAAACGAACAACCAACATGATTTGGATATAAGGGACGACAATAGAAATATATCAATGGAAGCTGACTTCACATTTGATTTCAGCTTATTTCATGCTAATAGTGAGAACATCAGATTGGGGGCACGTCCTAAACAGCAGCGTGCACCAGTACGGACATATTCAGCTATTGCCAAGAAGGCAAATGCTAAAAACAAAGGTACTGTAAATATAGACAAAATATCTAGCCCTAAACTGAAACACACTCAGAAAAGGGAATGTCGGGAACATGTTATAAATGTATCTAATGTATTAAATGAGTTTCTAGCTGAAGAGGATGATTTTGGGGGGAAAAACACAAGTGAATATAGGCAGAAACTATATGAATGTGAGGAAAATGTTACAAATAATGATGTCAAGACCAGACTTTATTCACTGGGTAAAAAACTAATACAACTTAAGAGTGTGAAAGTTGATAATGCATATCTTGAAAAATGTATTCAGTTACAGGTGGTACCCAAAGGTTTGAGGTTTTTCAAACTACCGCTGGGTTTAAAATATATTTTAAAAATAGAGCAAATGTTTAACAAGATGTTTGATGAATTTGGTTTTTCCTATATGAAGGCACTTATCAAATGTAATGAAGAAAAAATTAATGTTCTTTTACAGGAAGTTGAATTATTGAATGAATCTATTATACAAGATGTGAATTTTGTTGAGTGGTATGATTTATATTCCAAACAGTTCAATAATGCAAAAAGCAAAGTGCACAATGTATACAATAGAAAAATGAATAAAATAGAGCGTGACCTAGAAATGTATAGGATAGGAAGAGCTTACATTTGGCCTCAGTATGAAGATGATGGGGATGGGGTATTTGAAGTAGTAGAAACAAAAGGAAGAAGAAGAAAGTACAGGTTGAATGAAGATGAAAATTTTCAAGGGGGGCGATTCTATCCGGCACCAAAGAGATGGCAAAAGAGATTCCACTAATAGAAAATACAGTTGGATCATTAGATGAAGCACCTGATGGAAACAATATTCAGAAGTTGACACCCCCCTCCCCTTTAGGTAATATTCATAATGAGAATGAAATGGCACAACGCTCTAGAGCAAGCAATCCTGTGGAGAGTGCAGTAAGGTACCCTAGTATATACAGCTTTGAAGGGTTCAAAGTATACAATTATACACAAGTCCAGGTCACAAAGGAAATTATAACATTGTTCAGTAAGGGGATGAAATTCATACCCACTGTAAAATTTGATATTTTTGATGTTATTAAGGAAGTTAAACTGTTCTGTAGAAGACTAAACCTAGCTATACAGTTTAACGAAGGTCAGAATAAGGGAAATGGAAACACTAACAGTAAGAAATTAAAAAAGAAAAGTACATACATTCCCGTTATGAACGCACAAATAGCTTTATACGAGAAAATGGTTTGCAAAGACTTATACACTTTATACAGAGACATTCAAAATAATAGGCTTGATTCTTCCGTAGCTAATGGCAATCTAAAAACTGAAGAAAGGAAATGTTTGGAAAATCTCATAATGAATGATGAGATAAGAATAATGAAGCCCGATAAGGGTGGAGGGATTGTGATTTTTGAAAATAAAGTATATCAAAGTGAAATACACAAGATTCTATATGAATCAGGTAATTACGAACAAGTATCCCTGAACCAAATAAATATTGGACATAGAAGGATTGATTTAGTGATAGAGGAGTACCTATTAGACAGTAGAATAACTAATGAATTATACGAATTCTTTAAAAATGAATTTCCATTATTGTCTAATATAATAGGTATACCTAAGATACATAAAAACATGGAACATCCACCCTTTAGGCCAATAATATCAGGCTCCAAATCTAAAACATTTAAGTTAGGGGTAGCAATAGACCATTGGATGAAACATATATATACTAGAGTGAATCACATAGTGAAAGACTCATGGGATTTTTTGAGCAAACTTACTAAGGAAGTTTGGGAAGAAAATTTGATTTTCCTTACAGTGGATGTGCAAGATTTATTTTCGAGTATACCTGCACATATTGGACTAGAATATTTTTGCAACAGTATGACTAAATATTCAGGTTGTAGCTGGGATAGGATCAATTTAATCATGGATATGATGGGGCTGGTCCTCGATCACAATTACATCTTCCATTCGGCTAATATTTCAAACAAATTCGTGAGTAGCAATGGGGGCCTCTTGTGCCCCCATTTTTGCTAATTTGGTCATGCTCGAGTGGGAGAATATGTTTATATTTCCCAGTGTATACTATCCATATATAGGATTATACACAAGGTTTCTGGACGATATGTTCATTTTATGGAGGAGAAGATACATGAGTTTATAGAGTACCTTAACAAAATCACGGAATTTCTTAAATTCACCTACCAGTATGACAAAGTTGGAATAGCATATTTGGATACCTGGATTAGTACTACAGGACAGGGGTTTGCGTCTAGAATCTATAGAAAACCTACGTTCTCCAACGATTATATACATTTCAGCAGTTGTCATCCTGCTCATATTTTCCGTAATGTAGTGAAAGGCCAATGCATACGTGTAGCCAGAATGTCATCAACTAAGGAGGTTATGCATAGAGAATTGGATGTTCTATCCAAATTATTCCTTGATAGAGGATACCCAAAATATATGTTGGACAACATTATTTCATATGTCAAGAAAGAATGGGGTATCAAATATGTACCCTTGTTGGGTACAGGTAGTACGGTATGTACTAAAGTTCAATCAGATCGAGACAATAGAGTATGTATCATAAGGTTCAATCCATACACCAACATTGTGATTGAAATTTTGAAGAAACATTGGGATTTAATTTCGACTTCTGTACCTATCGGAGATATAATTGGTATGAAACCCTCTATAGTATATAAGACTGGAAACAATTTAAAAAGAATGATTGAGATAAAGAAAAAAGTATACATAGGTAACAGTAAGAAGGGTACTATGTGTTGTGGTGCATGTAGTCAATGTAAATATATTAATACCAATGTTAGGATTAGGCTTAAGAATATTATTAAATCTGTAGTATATCCTAAGAAGGGTAATTGTAACACACAGCGTATCGTGTATATAGCTGTGTGTGTTAAATGTTGTGCGTACTATATAGGAAAGACTGAGAGGAAATTCAAAACGCGTATATATGAGCACCTGTACAGAATTAGGAAAGGAGATTCTAAGAATGCACTAAGCAGACATATCATAGAAAAGGGTAGTGAACACACATTTAACTTTGCAATCATAGATCAGGTCGAGGTAAGTGATAGGGGAGGCAATTGGAAAACGTACTTGGCCTGGTTGGAAAGTAAGTGGCAGATTTGTTTAGATGCCACATCTCCACCGGGGATAAATGATCACATTAGTATCAAACCCTTTTTAGCGTTAGAATAAAAGTAATCTATCAGCCCACACATATATATATATTTATATATATTTTTATATTTTTATATTAAATATTTTTATATTAAATATTCAAGTATATAAAATTAATATTAGGTAGACAGTAATAGAGACCTATGTAATCTAATATATTATGCACTGAAACAAATGCACTTTAGTATAAGTAAATGTAAATAGAACATACATGTTTTTAGGGTAGTTTTTAATAATTGTTGTTTATTTAAGCAAAATGAAATATTTTATGTACAAATGTAATGGTGTAACTTGCTTTAATTGTATAATAATGAATTTTTTGGCGCCAAAAAATTTTTTAAAAAGGAAGTGGTATGTGGAGGTAAATGGTTCTGAAGAAATCTGGTATTGCAGATGAAAGCGCTTAACCATTACAACTAGATGTGTTTTGTGGTGCTGGCACTTTTACAATAAAGTTGTGTGACGAAAGGAAACAAGGTCTACATTTTGTATTCGTTCACTGCTCGAGTCCAGGGGATCTGCGCTTGCCATTTTGGTGCAATTGTTCATTGTTTTTCTACTTTTGGTTATATCCCTAGATGTGTTCTACATGAACTACAAAGTGAACTGTCACCACATCTGTGTGCCCTGTTCAAATACAGCCTCACCTCAGGCTTTGTCCCTACTGAATGGTGCACTGCTACAGGCATCTTTCTCCACAAAGGGGGAGTGACTACAGACTCTGGGAATTAAAACCCCATTAGCCAGACAAGTCTGATAGGTAAGGCTATAGAGCGCATTATCATGGACCTAATTAACATGGATATAGAGAATCTCCAAACTCTAGATCCCATGTGATTTGGTTTTGTGAAAGGTAGATCATGCCTGCTCATCCTGGTTGACTTCTTTGAGTCAGTCACCAGAGCTGTGGATGATGGCAAGGCAGTTCATACAGCCTACCTTGATCTTGCCAAGACCTTTGATACCATTCCCCACTCAGGAATTATGGATAAACTCACCAAACTAGGCATCAACCCCTATATCACAAGGTGGGTTGCAAATTGGCTCACAGATAGAACCCACAGTGTGAAAGTAGTGGACTCCAAGTCAGACTGCTGACCAGTCATGAGTAGAGTCCCACAGGGATCAGTCCTGGGTCCTCTCCTGTTTGGCATCTACTTTTTCAGAAGTCCAGGCCAACACAGAGGGACTCTGACTGCCCAAGTTCATAGACGACTGCAATCTGGGAGCCATTATTAACTCCCCATGTGATGTAGACATCCTACAGAAAGGCCTCACTGAGACCAATGACTGGTGTCAAAACCATGGCCTTAAGCTTAATGCCAAAAAATGTGTTGTCATTCCCTTTGGAAAAAACTCAGTTCCCACTAATTACCACATTGATAGGAGCTCGCTGAACACTGAAGGCGTTATAAGAGCTCTGGGGACACAGATTGACAGCAATTTCTCCTTCGACCACCACATTGCCACTGTGGTCAGAAAGTCCTTCAACGTGGCACATCTCATTACCAAGGGTTTTACATCCAGGAAGAAAGAGGTCATCATCTCTCTCTCTACTCTTCCCTCATTAGGCCAGTCCTTGAGTACAATGCCCCATTTGGCATGTACCTCATTAGGCACATGCAACAGCTGGAAAGGCCACAAAAGTACCTCACACAGAGGATCCTAGGCCTTAAACACGTACTACATGGACAGACTCAAAAAACTCCAGCTCTTTCCTGTCTCATATCATCTACTAAGAGGCAATCCCTGCTTAACTTACAAAGCCTTGTCTGACCCAGCTCTGTTAGAAATGCTACATCTAAAGAAATTTCAATCTCTCCACACCACATGCTCCAGAGACCTCAACCTCATTACCACAGTCAACAGAACATGCTAGAGGGACAGGTTCATAACCCAGAACCTGCTCATGTTCCGGAACAGATTTCCCATACATGTCAAGCAGAGCACCTCACTGGTCGTCTTCAAGAGAAATCTTGATGAGTTGATGGGAAATAGAAAGTTCACCCCGGGGATCACTCCAGTGGCTCAACTTGATAGAGGCACTGAGAACTAACGTCGAGCGGCATGATGCCAAGGCACTTCTATGAGCTAGGGTTGTAAAGGCTCCAGGGCCATTAGTCTAGTACACACCTATGAACCTATGAACCTATCCTACCTCTGGGAGAGGAGAATAGGGCTTACTCTTCACTCCTCTCTCTTCCTGCCGGATTCTCCAATGATGGGGCCACTATCAAATTGATTGTGTGACTTGCTGCTCAAAAGTACAAGTGAGTACCTTGACTACTTATCATTTAGCAGGTAATTTCATGCCCTGCGACTATAAATGATCATTTAATAATGATTAATTGCTCACAAGCCATTTTGCCTAATACATTTATTGAATATACACAATTTAAAATAAAACATAGCAAGTTTTCCTTTTATAAATGTAACACAGTTCTTTCTGACACAGTGGTGTTAGCTTGTTATCAGAATAAGTCAGTAGCTATGGTTTAAATTCTGATACAGTGCCTTCCAAGACCAAGTTTTTGAATCTACTTTCAGTCAAAACTTTACATTTTGTTCTGATATAAAGCTTAAATGTAAGACTTTTGTCATTTAGTGTTACTTTTTTTTCAGTCATGCGATGTTTATAATGACACTGCTGCTGAATTTTAGCCCCTTGTGAAGAAACAGTATGCACAACACACATCAAACTGAATTCATAAATGATAATTTTTCCTTCTGAGAACCATTTCAATCCATGACTTCACAGCCAGCATGTTTATTTGCATCAATCATTTGCAACCCCCACCTATGTTTCTTTTTCTTGTTGTTGCATATTTTAAAGAAAGTCCACAATTTTTGAATTTTCTGTTTAACACAGGCTCCTTATCATGCAGCTACCTAACCTTGAACAATGTGAAGTGTGGGGTCTGTTGTGTTGAATGCCTTTTTTTTCACAGCATCATTGTGATCAAGTGAAGTACTAGTTCTCTTTGCTGCCATACGGTTTGAAACATTTTTACTTTATATTGTGCTACAACCATGCTACAGCAGTAGCGTTGTTGCCTCCCAGCAAGAGGTTCTCCTGTTCGATTCTCGGCTAGAGTGCCTTCTGTGCAGCGTCTGCTTGTCCTCCCCGCAGTCGAGTGGCTTCCAAAAGACATACGTGAATGGGTGTGCTTTTGCTAAAGGTTGGGCATCGGGCTGGCAACTCTGCACCATAAAAATCTACTGCCAATTATTAGCGGACCGGCATTTCGCTGTGGCGACCGAAAAGACCAATCAATGTTGTCCATTTCTGAATTCATTTTACTTTTACTCAGATTCTCAGCTAGCTCTTTCATTTGAATAATAGCTAATTTTGCTGCTCTAGACACATTCACGGCTTCTTCCTACTGTTAGTTTATTGTTTAATAAAGTTTACTTTTTGGCCATGTTTTTATGCCAGATATAATTGTGTCTCATTGCAATGGATCATATAGCTAGCTCTTGAAACAGTCTGATCTCACTTTAGTCATATGTGCAAAAATCAAATCTTGTAATCCTTAACTTCTAGTGAAAAATAAATGATGGCTATATGGCAAGCTCTTTGTAGGATCCTGATATTGCTTACATCTGACCTTAATAAAAGCCAAACAATAAATTTAAACGTATTAAATACTTCAATGGCATGATTTCCAGCATGGTAACAAAAAGATGCAATGAAGAAAAGTCGCAACCTGCACTTCCCTACTTTTCTCTGCTACTCTAGTTGCAATAATGAAGAGATCAAACGTTTGCAACAACTGTCTCCAATTTTCTCCTAAATTGCCCTATGAAACTAGCACTACTGGTGTTGGGTGCCATTGCAAATTAATAACTGTATTTAAAAGATGATGGTTGCTTGTTTCTTATGAAGTTCCCAAAGTTTAAGTACTGTTCTTGAAATGTAGACGGCTGGCTCATCTGAAAATAAATGTTGTTTTTTAGCTTGTTTCGTTGAATTAAGGTTTCTTTTGGGTGTCAATTATTTTATCAAAATAACTGCTCATTTTATCACATACTGTGCCATATTAGTCATTTTAACTTTTCAGATTAGCTTTGTAGACAATACATTAGCAAATGTAAAATAAATAAATAGATTGTCTTGTTTAATTTTTCATTTTTTCTAGCTTGCTTATTAAAGGCTCATTTTGATTCAAAGTTTTTCAAGTTTCCTGGTGGCCCAGCAATAACAAATACTTGTTGCAACATTTTGTTACTCAGTCATAACTCGCTGCTCATAGAATGGGCAAAGAAAGTGAAACCTGTACTTGAAACCGGAGTGTTTATTCTCTTCTGTTCATCTGGCTAGTACAGACCTCAGGATTGATGACAAACTACAGACACAAAACAGCCAGAGTTTGGATGTGTCCACTCTGTTTACTAACATGGCAGAGACTCCTGTGCATTTCACACAACATAAAAGTTAGCTATGTGGGTAGCTTAAACCTTTAATCACTATACTGTTTCATGCATTATAATATCTATAGCCATCCTCCACAAGGGTCAGTACAAGGAAATGTAAACACAGGCAATATGCCTTTATCTTATTTAGCTGAATAAGCTATACATTTCTTAGCTGGTGTAGGTTTTAAGTAAAGATAACCACAAAAAAGAACATACTAGCATTGCAGCATATCTGTACTATACATAGGTGTAGCAATGATTTCATTTATTGTGTATTAACTTCTAGAATGTGAATCCAGCCTGTTGAAGAAGTAACTATACAGTTGTGGTCTCTGCACCAGTATTATATGGCAGCCTACTGCTTCTGCCCCAGCTTTATTTATATCACAGTCAATGCATTTGACTTCTTTAGCACTAAAACTGCACCCTTGAACATTATTGTGATGATTAAGCTATCCTACCTTATTATCCCATCTTACACTTTCAGGGGCTTTATTTTTCTGAAAAAACATGCATTCCTATAAATAATGCTTCATATTCTTCACATTCTTCTGTGTATCACATAAGTTTAAATATATCCATTTCTGTGTAAGATGCATTTTCGTAAGATCTATATATTTATTATATGATTCTTGGTAAACACTTTCAAAGTTTTTGTTGAACTTAGCTGGACTCACTCCACTGTTGTTTACATTAGTCCAAAAATGTTGTCTCCCATGCAGCACAGACAACTTCAGATCCATAGGTAATTTCTTAAAAGATCATTATGGTAAGAAAGATAACTCCATCTAGTTCCAGCTGTAGGGCCTTGCTGTATGTGACATAACATATCTTCATTTATGCACAAATGTGTGCATGAATTATTTATTTATTTATGTATTTACATCTGTTAACTGGGTGAAAGTTTCAAAAGAGCAGAAGTAACCATTTCCAGTGGAAACTCAGGGAGAAAAACTACATTTAAGCATTATAAATATAATCATCGGGTAGCCTCATTTCTGCACCTGCACTCAGAATTGATTAAATCAGTTACAAGTGCATTTTGGTACTGTGGAATATGGCATAGGTAACAACACAATGGAATTGTGGGCAAATAAAGCACTTGTAGTCCACATAAGAGGTTGCTTGGTCTTCAAGTCTGTGTTCTGTGTTCATTAACTGGAAGATGTTTGCTTTACAAAAAAAACCTGCTTGGTTTTATAAAGCTATTAATAGCTATACTGGGAAAATAAAAAAAACAGCAATGAAATTATGAAAGTTTTTATTGTTATTATGCAGCTTTACATGTCATGTTTTCTTTATATTCAAAATGATTACAGAAGCTTGGATACAGTTAATTATGTGAACTACTGAGGAATCAGGCATTTCTTAGCAGAGCTGTATCTTTGTAGTATACCATAATCTTGCATTATTAATTACACAGCATAGCTCAAAGTGGAATGCTAATACAAGTTCAAGTCCTCAGCAAGCACACTTTAGCTGCTGATATTATGTTGTATTTCAGATTTACACCAGCTATTTTTTATCTCATGGATAAATGATCAAATTTTGTATAGAAGCCATATTGGCAAAAGATGTAGAAAAATGCAATTTTCAGTGAGAGTATTTATTACTGGAGCCAATAAAGCTATAATGTAGTCCTTACACACACACACACACACACACACACACACACACACACACACACACACACACACACACACACACACACACACACACACGCACACACACAAACATATGCTGAGAGACAAACTCTGTTTAAATATCAGCGCTGATAATTTCAACTCTGTTAAGCTGAAGTGCAGCCCCTCTGGAAAAAGGGTTAAGTAGCTGTATAATACTTAGGATGTGTGTGTATGTCTAAATAAACTTGTTGAAAGCAGCAGTTTATTAACAGTTAATAATCAGCAACTCCTAATTTGATCTGTAGCTCACATTTAGATGCATGGCTGCAATTATACTGGCTATTATTTTATCATAACAATCCATAAGCACCTTAGTTTAAAGAGAGCTGGGCATGACAATACGTATTCCTTAATCCGTGCAAGTCTGCAATGTGCATTATGCTTTTTACATTCCAAAACCACTCAGTCCTCACTGAGCATCAAATGACACTTAAAGAGTTTCAGTTACAAAAGGACTGCGCTACCATTAACAATAACACAGCAAGTGTACTACATCATTGACTACATTTAAAGAAAATTTTGATAAATGAATGGGCATTCATGACTTCACCCCAGCCTTGACTTTTTTTGCCCTCCTGGAGGCAGAAGGTACCCTATGATGGTGAATTCAGGTAAGGTGATTCTGGTCCATGGACTGACTTTGACTTCTAGACTTTGAAAATCTTTGAATCGATGAATCTACTGTGAATGCTATTAGTGAAATACAACAATGAAATAAAGGAAGGAATAGTTGTCTGTACTGACAAGTAAACAAGAACAGAATATTGTCTTACCTCCAGTAAGAAACGTGGGCTTTCAGGCATAAATTTAAGTGCAATGATGGAAGACAGGCAAGGCAGGGCACAAATGATTACAAATACTCGCCAGCTGTGGAACTGGTAATTAGTCCCCATACTGAATCCCCAACCTGCATGAATTAAAAATGAAACAGGAATTAGTATTTTTTTTTTCCTAAAATAGATTTTAATGCAACAAAGCTCATACAGCTGAAGCAGTGTGTAACCAATAGTGGGCCAAGAAAATAACATTGTCTCAAGACATAGTGCAGTAAAGAATCATCATTTATCATATCAATATAAAAGAGCTCAGTGACATAGAGGGATGGATCCCCAGCTCCTACCAAGTCACCCTAACTTTGAGCGGTCACTTGAACATTTTCAGCTGGCATGAGGGGAAGCTGAATGATGGGACAGTATCTTCTTACCTATTCCAGGGCAGGAGGTATGAGTTGACACTGTGGGTATGTGGCCAAGTTCTCAATCACTGGTGTTGATGCTGGTGTCATAAGAAAGGTCAGCACTCCAGCAACTGGGCAGGCAAAGAGAGAGACTTTCTGAACGTGAGTGCATTTCCATTACAGTATCATTGCATGCCCAACTAGGTTATGTCAGCCCAATGCATCATGGAAGATCGGGTTTAAGAGAAAAAAATAACAGCTGGACAGATAATCCCTGCTTCTCTGCTCTTCTCCCCTAGGTGTAGAAGTGTTAACAATCCAAAGGCAAATTAGATCTTCCTGTCCAAATGCATAAGGCCCACCAAGCAAATGGACACATCCAAGACACCTCAAGATATGGCACCCCCATGGAGACAAACAGCTACAGATGAAGCAGAGGATCAGAAGTCAGCAGTAGCCGAGAAAAATCCATATAAGTTGGCTTGGGTGCATTAGAAGTTACCTTAGTCAGGTCAGTGTAGCTGAAGTTTATCCATAAGAGTACTAATCACATTTTAAATTACACAACTGGAGTTCTTTTTTTCTCATGCTGAGTGGAGCTCTTTGATTTTTCTGAAGATGTGTACATGAGTGGTAGAGCCCATGAAAGAGTGAAGTGTTTTTTTCAAGACATTAGAGTAGTTCGTACAGAATTATGATATACTTTATGGCTGCAAGTACAATGTGCACATGTGAGCATATGCACACGTGTGGGTGTACATACGCATACATGTATTAGTGTATCTGTGTGTATGATGTGTTTGCATATGATGCTTTGTCCATAATGTTGTTATAAATTAGTGTATTTTAAATATTGCATGGGGGCATGTACTTCACTCAGGTCTCCACAATTATTTCTCTCTGCTTTTTTAAGTATGTTTTTGCCTTTGTGCCTGTGTGTATGTGAGGGATTATCATCTCATATTAGTGTAACTGTGCTACAGTTTTATTTAAAAACTATTATACTTGATCTTAGCCGAAAGGCTGAGAAGTGAATAAGCAGAAAAATGGTAGTACTAAAGGGACCATAGTGTACAAAAATCTTAATCATTGGATGTCTAATCAGTGAATGGTGTAAACATATAAAATAACTGAGATGATTTTTTTGGAGCTTTTCTCCCTGGGCCTTCAGTAAAAATGGGCATTTAGCCCAGTAGACTTTCCTAATCAACACATGTCAATAAATAAATAAATAAGAGACATACCCACTGAAGTGTGCTCAAAAATACAGTCAAAAATCTTTAATTGCATTTTAAATGGAAATGTAGATTTACACAAAATCTATTTGCATAACTAAGAAAATGTGGAAAAAATTAGTATATTTAAGGTGAAGCCTTGTATAGTAAGCTATAAATATACGAATTTGCTTTTATGAGCAAGGTGGATGAAACTGTGCCTTTAAATAGCTTAATATTAAAATGACACAAATAATTCAGCTTTACGTATGAAAAGTAATTATGCACACAAGTTTATTTTACACTGGATAGAGCAAACTAGTGAGAAGTAAACATTTACATCTTGGTTTAATAGTTTGTTAAATAAGAAGTGTCATACCTTGAAAGCATTAAATAATTTGGTATGAGCAGAAAAATATATGTAGTTTAAACAGTGCAAGATATTTGCTGCCATCTGCTGGAATTTACAAACATTACATGCTTTTAGATTATATTTTGGAAAAGGAAATCGCACTAGGAAGACATATCTAAGTGTCTCTCTTAAAGGCTAACCCCAAAGATCAGTTTGGTTAAATGATTTTCTTAAAGTTAGGCAGTTTGAAATTGTAAACTATGAAATTCAAACCTCAAACTATAGAATAACATATTGCTCATCATCTTACAGACTTAGATCGTTAAGCTGAATATCCCTTCCTAAACTTCTCTTTGCTAGAAACAGGGTTTTATACACAAAAGATAACTTCAGCATTTTTTAAGAAAATGAATGAACACCATTCATATGATTTCTGAATTCCTTAAGTGCATTTAATGATCGCATTAGGTAGATTTGACTATGCCTACCAGGGCCACAGTTCTTTCATGACAGCTTCCCACCAGAACCACAAAGTGCTTTATAGAATCACATTATGTTGCTTCTTGACACAGATTTAACTCATTAACACATATGGGGTGTGAAATGTTGCACCTCTTAGTTACAGTCTGCACATATCCTTGCATTCCAGAGCATTTTTTGAAAAATCAACTTAAAAGGCAAAAAATAATCAAGGCTTTTCTACTGCAGGACATCCTAAATGAACAATCTTAGTGTCACTATATTAAGAAATCCTTGCCCTCTCTATTTCTGCCTGTCATAAGCTGGTAAGTCACTAAGATAACAAGTCAGACCCAAGAAAGGTCTGGATGCCATAAGGAGCTAGAGATGTTAACTGGAAGTATACAAAAAGGTGATATAGGCTTGAATGGGTAAAACATTTTGTTTGCTAACGGTTTCTTTCTTCAGCAGTGCTTGAGATGCAGTAAGACAGTGCAATGTCAAATTAGTGAGTGTACTTAAAAAAAGAGAGGTCAGGTTCTTTAAACAACCAAATGCTCATAATTCAGTACAATTAAAACAGATCACTATAGCATCTTCAAACTGTTGTGCATTTTGAGGTACTACCCAATTCAATCTTTCAACTAACAAAATGCATCCATTTAATATTTTTTTTTCCCTCCAGCATACTTCAGAATTTACTAAAGAAACTTTGCAGGCAGTCGGCATTCACTGTGCATTCTTTTTTATCAGAATAAAGTTATTAATATTATGAATGGGCTTAAAGTCGGCAATATAGGCTGAAGGCACTACAGTCATATATATGCAAGTAATAGTGTATATGCAAGATTGGTTTACTATACTGCAAAGCCACTATGACTTGAATTTAGTGTCTTGTGGCATGTAACAGTTACAAATCTTATGCTAATACTTGATTTTAGGTAACCGTTTTGAAACTTTGTACTAGAAAGCCATTTCCTGTGAACCCTGTCCAGAGGATTCCATCAGTCATTTCAGAAGTAGAGAGTCCATGCAGATAACATGTGCCTGATAAAAGTGAGCATCCAAAGCAGTCAAAAACAGTGAGTCCATAAGTTTCCCTGCTAAATGTCAATACACTGGTGTTGCATTGATAAGTATTCCCCAAAGAGTAAGAAAACTTGTAGTGGTGGTGTATATTGAATAATATTTACATCCAATGCAGGTTTTTCCTAAATCTTCAATTTGCTTGTTGGTTCTAGGCCAGCACACAACGTTTATGAAACAGTAATGTCTTGTTCATAGTCTGTAAGTGTCCCTCATTTATTGTGTCTATGGCATATGACATTCTTGCATGTAACTTAAGAAGTATTATGATTATTACTCTAGACCTATGCAGAAGGATTTCTTATCATGCAGATAGATTTTCCTTTCTATTTGCAAATTTAGGGTATAGTGAGTACTCACCTCAAGGCCATTCTTTTATGGCAATACCATAGAAATGCAACAGTAGTCAAGCATTTCTGGTTTCTCATTTCTCTTTTGTATGAGTCTGTGCAGCACAGGCAAATGTTCAGCTTTTGTCATGCAGAACAGTCAATGGACCTGGGGTGCTTAGCCGTTGTGTCTTCTCATACTACAGCTAGGAACTTGTTTATTCATTATCAGGCTACCCCCCCCCCCCAAATATGATGTTGAAGGATTATGCTCCTAAAATAGCAACCATAACTGTAGCAGTGCTGCAGTCATTACTGCTACCTCCTTTTCATGGCTAAAAACAGATACCTATAGCTGGTCTTCTCTTACCATTGACTGTTTATTTTCTCTTCATACTACACTAGCTGCTTATCTGGCAGTTCAGGCATGATGACACTCAGCTTTCAAATTACATCAATACTTTGGAAGTAAATACAGTGGGCTTCTCCTTGCCGACCTTAAAATTAAATGGAGTACTGCCCATTTTATATGGTTTAGTGTCATATACCAGCCTGATAGACAAAGAAGAATGACAGTATGTTGGTATTTTTCTACTGTTACATTAGTTTTGGTCACTAACAAGGCTTATTCACATGTATCCATCCATTCCTATATAGTCCCTTTCTGCAAAAGTGCATTAACCAGGGCTAATGGCCCTAGGGCCTTTACAAGCCTAGCCATGTAATAACCTGAGTACCCTTTCTTACCATAGTTAGATGGTCATTGTTAGCAGAGTAATTCTATGATCAACACTGACTGCCCCTGCCCATGAAGGACATAGGTGCCACCCCCCAGGGTGAATTTATGGTCCATCCAGTTGTCAAGGTTGTGCCTGAATAGGGTCATGAAAGAGCTCTATTTCACATGCAGTGGGAGCTTTTTCCAGAGGAGCCGTAATCACTTGGAGATATGATGGTCTCCAGCATGTTCTGTTAATGTCACAGGCAAGGCTGAGATCCCTGGAGTGAGTTATTCTTGTCCTATTGTATTTGTGGATGTGCAGCATTTCCATTAGGGCAGGGTCTGAGACTGCCCTGTAGGCCAGGCACAGATCACATCTAAGCAGCCTATGTGATACAGAGTACAGTGACAGAGCTTTCAGTCTTTCCATGTATGTCCTGTTTTGGAGGCACTGAATTCTCTTGGACAGAAACCTCCATGGTCTCCCCAGTTGCTGCAGGTGTCTAGTGAGGTACATACAGAAGGGAACATGGTACTCAATTAATGGTCTGATAAGGGTCATGTACAGTGGAGCTATAACATCCCTGGTCTTGGATGAGATGCCCTTATTTATGAGATGCACAGTGCAGAATGCTTTTCTTACCACTACAGACACATGGTGATCGAAGTTTAGATTGCTATCAACCTGTGTTCCCAAGTCTCGCACCACTGAGTTTGAGCTTAGAGGAGTGCTATCTATATCATAATTAGCAGGAGCTACTTCTTTGCCAAAGGGGATAATGAAGCATAATTCTGCATTTAGTTTTAGTCTGTGAGTTTGGCAGCAATCATTTGTCTGTGTCAGCCCTTTCTGTAATATGTTAACATCACTGGGGACTCTGATTATGCCCAGTTTACAGCCATCTGCACACTTGGTAAGCCACATGTGTTGTACTTTCACCTGGACTTCAGAGAAATAGATTCCAACAGTAGAGGGCCCAGCAGAGAGTCTTGTGGTACCTCACTGGTAACAGGTCTACTGGTGGAGGTGGACTCCCCAACTCTGATAGTGTGCATTCTGAGTCAGTTTACTACCCCTCTAGTAATATATGTGTTAATCCCCAGCTGGGAGAGTTTCTGTATGGGATTGAGTCAAAGGTCTTGGCTAAATCAAGATAGCTGGTATGTACTGTTTTGCCCAAATCCAGAACTTTAGTGACATTCTCAAAGAAGTCCACTTAGTTTAATAAGCAAGATCTACCCCTGATGAAACCAAATTGAGTGGGGTCTGGGTTTGAAGGTTGTCTCTGTCCTTGTGGATAAGGTCTATGATGATTCTTTCTATGGCCTTGCAGATAAGGCTGGTTAGGCTTCTGGGTTGATAGTTCCCAAGGTCAGTTGATGGACCTCCTTTGTGCAAGGGGATTACTGTTGCTGTTCCCCACTCTCCCGGGCCAAAGCTAGTTCTCAGGCTATGGTTAAAGAGAGTGCCGAGTGGTTCCACTAGGTCTTGTTTTAGATTGTTTAGTAAGCAGCCTGGGATGTTATCTGGTCCTATATAGGCTGTTTTTGGCCTTGGAGAGTTCTTGTATCACCTGTTCTTTGTAAATAGTCATTACAGGACTGGTGTCAGGAATGCTCTGGGGTATGTCTGGTGGGAACAGGAGGGTGAAGTTACTGCCAAATCTGTCAGATAGCAGGTTGGCAATTTCCTCAATTTCAGGGTGAGTGGTACCACCCACTGTAAATTCAGCACACAGCTGGGCATTCTGTTTTAGGTTTCAGATGTAGCTAAAGAATGTCTTATAATTGTCTTTAGCTAGGGATGCAAATTTAGACTCATAGCTAGCCTTAGAGGACTTTACAAGATATCTGATTTGCTTGTTCAAGATGTGGAGGGTGCTTTCCTCTGTTGAGTAAGTTCTCTCCTGTTCTTAGATATCAGTTTCTTTCTTTTGCTGTATACCTTATTTATACTTACAGTCCACTAGGATGGCTTATTTTTTCAGGATGACCTGCTTTTGTTCCTGTTAGGTATAGCCGAGTCAGTGCATTTGTTTAAGTGGCTGTATAGGGCATTTGTGTATTTCCTCAGCATAAGAGTCATCATTGGCTTTGTTGCCAAGGACTTTGAAACTTTTTATACCCTCAATTAGTAGGCAATAGTTTGCTTTGGAGAATGTTTTCATTTTTTTACTCTTGTGGGGGGGTGTCAAGTTTGATTTTTTTCTTCAAATGAGATAGATTTATGGTCTGACCTTACCAGGGAGGGTAAGACACAGGGGGTAGTGCAGTGACCTCCCCCAATGTTTGTGAGCACTAGGTCTAGGACATGTGAGCCCCTTATGGTGGTGCTGACCAACTGTTCCAGGGCATTTGAATTAACAAGGTCCAGGAAACTCATAGTGATCATGTTTGTGCTCATGTAAGTTGCCCAATCAATGGAAGGATAATTGAAATCTCCCATGACCAAGGTGTTTGGCTATATATTGAGTGACTCTAGCAAGCTCAGGTAGGTGGTCTGCTTCTGCTGGTTCAGGATAGGGGACCTGTAGCTAGCAATAATGTGGAGGGGTATTTTAACTAAAGTTAACTGGACTTGGAGTAGCTCGAGTCGTACTGTTTTACCAGTCTCAAGATGTGCTTGGATTTAATGAAGATGGCTACATTCGTTTTGGGGTCTGAATATATGAAAGGCATTGTAGCCTTATACGGCTGAGGTGCTCTCAGTGGCCTTGAACCAAGTCTTAGTGACTGCACAAACATCAGCATCTTCCAAGGGGAGTGCAGTTTACTGTTTAAGCTCCTAGCATTAAGTAGCATGACCTTGAGTTTGTCTTTAGTGGATTTCTTTACATGGGAAGTAATGTTGTCTGGACATTGCCTAAAAAAAGGCACTATGGTGGAGGCAAGCATCTTTGCCAGTATATGAAAGCCTTGAGGAAATAGGTGAAGGCCATCTCTGGCAAAGCAGCATGGCCTGCGACCATGTCTTCCAAGGCAGACAGACAATGGATCCCCTCTCCCTGGAATGACACCAGAACCTAAGCCAATTATTGAAATTAATAATTGTTTGTCTGTGTTTTGTCATCATCCTAGGTGAAGGTAGAATGTTGCTTGGGGCTAGGGACATACCTGCCTAGGGCACATAATCTGACTCTTCATATAGTCCAGAGAGGTATGTCTCAAGCCATTCACAACAACATATACTATGTCAAAGTCATAACAGCACTTGTTGCTGAACAATTTAAGTACATGCATGATTTGATGGATCCTGGTAACTGACAGGTTGCTGACCATGACCTTCTCCTTGTTCAGCCTGGTGAAGGGGACATCTGTGTGCCATTTGGTCTATATCATATTGTCAAATCACTATTTAGCAAACATCTCTTCGTCAAACACCTATTCAGCGAACAAACTAATCCTCAAACCTAGTTTTCAGCAAAAACTTTCCTAGGTCAAACTGATGGTAGTCCACCCTAGTGACCATTAAATAAAAAAAACATAACACCTTCACACCCACACCCCCTAGATATATATACCAGCTCCAAGATTGCACTAAAGTGGGGGAAAAAAGCAAATTCCAGATGGTCGCCAACCATCATTTTGCCCTAGGAAAATTTTCACTGAAAACTTAGTTCAATGATTTGTTTGTTCACTGAATAGGTATTCAACGAAGAGGTGTTCATGAAATAGTGATTCAATGATGTGATATAGACCTGTATGTCTCACTATAGAGTCACCTATGACCACCACATTAGGTTTTGAGGTGTTTTGCCTTACGGGCTTAACTGTTGAGACACTGATATGTGTGTTGTTATGTGTAGTGGTGGATTCTGTTCATGTACCAGTATGTGTATGCTGTTTGTGCTTGAGAGGTCTCTGGTCTTTTGGTAGGCTCTTAGTAAGTACTTCTGCATATGTGGGCTTATGTGTCTTGACCTTATATGTGTGAGACGGGAGTTGTGTGTGCTGACAACCTATTGTATGTCTTGTATATTGTTATTTGAGAGAACTGATTCTAATTTCATGGTATACTTACATCTCTCACATTCTGTGTTTGTTTGCTTTAGGAGCAAGTGGTTGTCAGTATATATGAGGCAATTGCTAAATTGCCTCAGGATGCCCATGTCAATCAGGTTGGCTGGAGAAATGGTGGGAAACTGTCTGTCCATTA
The DNA here is from genome assembly GCF_019279795.1 of Protopterus annectens. Lineage (NCBI taxonomy): Eukaryota > Metazoa > Chordata > Ceratodontiformes > Protopteridae > Protopterus > Protopterus annectens. The sequence continues at coordinate 1,936,115,711 of NC_056739.1, read as the reverse complement.
TGGCAGGTGTATATTGTAGTAGCTAGTGGGGATGGACTAGATAGACCAGGGTTTGCTTGTGAGACTAACAAAGGCAGCTATTCTGTGGAAGTGTAACAGTGAAAGACTGCGTCAATGCCTCAGAATGCGCAACTGAGTTTGCTCATTAGGTAATGTTGCACACAGAAAGGCAGTAGAGTTAAGAAGGGTTCTATAGCAGATATCAAGGGAAAAGTGTTTTACTAAGCATTTTGGTCTATACACGGCAGCGCCAAACTCCACAGTGCAGTGTGCAGCTACACACAAATGCAGGACTTAAACACAAGCAAAGATAAACAGTTTTAACACAAATTAACCTATAAGAAAGCCTAAACCTGAGCATTTTTCCAGCACTCCCCAACTTAGATGGGTCCTGGACTACACACTTCTGCCACAAGGGTGCAGAAGGGCCTTTTTAATGTAGGATGGCTGGTTTTAGTGCTCACATAATACCAAGCAGCCTAAATTCAGCAAATCTGAATTTAGCCTATGCTATAAATACAAAAGTACTAGAAATTCAAATTGCAAAAAAAAAAAAAAAAAAGACACAGCAGTAAAAAACAGCAAAAATGAAGCACCCATTCAGCAAAAATACAGTTAAAAAAAGTGCAATGCAAGCTTAAAATATACTTTTTTTTTCAGCACAGTGGATGCCTTGGATTTAGTTCAGATTCACTCCAGATCTTTAGCTAAAATACAAGAGAAGTTACACACTTCTGCCCTGGAGCTGTTTCTTCTGTCCTAGGTGAGATCTCAGTAATGATACATTCTGAGGCTTAAGTGCCTAACACACTGTCCATTAAAACAATAACTTCAAGGTAGCACTGAAAATTGAGAATTACCAACAATACCTTAACTATAACCTTCTACGAAATAGTTAGCATAACTGCCAGTCTAAATATCAGCCCTTTGTATCAAAACAAAACTTAATGCATGGTAATAACCAAAAAACACATGGATGATTCCTCCATATAGGTAAACAATTCAGTGTCAAATAAAGATGCCAGGATATTAATGTACTATGTTAGAGAAGAGGATTAAGGCTTAGAGCAGTTAATGAGCTGCTTCTGATAGTCAAGGGTACACGGTTTGGTTACTTCCCCCTCCATTTGCCATCTGTTGCTGTGTAACTCTAAGAAAGTCACTTAACAAGTCTCAGGTTGCTGCTGGAAAGGGACACTTGTGCCCAATGGGGCAACCCTTTTAACAGATAAAAACAAAAATATATATATGAAAGAAATAGTACAAAATCCAGATACAGATAACATCTTGGATATCATACTTGCAAACTGTTACTTTTTGGTTCTTGATTACAATTATACCATTTTTAATTAACACATATTACTGAATGACTCGCTGACTGACTCATGCATTTTTATTTGTTTATTTATCCGTGTATATCATTGATTACAACTGACCAGTTTCAGTCTCAACCCAGAAGAATGCAGGAAAAATACTTAAAATGTTTTTCTTTCGGCTTTTCCCGGTTAGGGGTTGCCACAGCGGAACTCCGGTCTGCTAATGAATGGCAGTCGATTTTTATGGTGCCGAGGTGCCAGCCCAAAGCCCATCCTTCAACAAAGGCATGCCCATTCATACATGTCTTTCGAACGCCACTCGTCCACGGGCAGGACATGCAGACTCCACACAGAAGGTGGTCCAGCTGAGAATCTAACGGGAGAACCTCTTGCTGTGAGGCAACAATGCTACCGCTGCACCACCGCGGCTTCTAGGAAAAATGCTTAAAATGTAAATATGAATTATAATAGCAGAGATGAATATATGCTATATACATGTACACTATTCAAATAAGTCTGTAAACTAATATGTGAAGTAGTTCATTTTATCACATTACAGATAAATGTAATTGTGTAATATGTAGTCTTGGCAATGAAGATCACCAGATGCTGAAAACGTATGGGACAAAATAGTGTGGGCTAGAATAGTAAATAGTTTAATAAGTAAACAGAGTTACTAGAGAAGAAGTTCTAGACAAAGTTAAATGATACAATCTAGTTGGAAGCACATACCCTGGACATTTTTTGGAGATGTGTAATGGGTTGAGAATTTCTTGCAAGTGGTTATGCCTATTGATATGGAGAGAAGTGATTTGCACAGATTTGGTGCTAAAACTGAGAAGATGTGGTTTGTACATTGCACTTTTATTTGGAGGAATTGTAAGACTAAATCTGAGTGATCCTTGCACATAATTTGAAGTTTTGACTGTTTTTCTGATTTTTTTAAAGAGTTCTAATAATGAGACGGTAAAACAGGATATGAATATTTTACACCAGAGAGCTTGTGTTACCCATCCTGTTTTGCCCAAGATAAATTCTCTTAGAAATACTAAAACTTTGGAATCACACATTTTAAAACTGGAAATGGACTCCTGCAATTGTCACTGATGATAAAAGGGCATTATTTACTATTCAGGATGCCCTTGCAAGAATCGTTAATGCATCTAAGGACATTAAAAGTCAGTAATGAAAATGATCAGAGCTGAATAGATGAAGGGAAAAGAAGATATAACAACTGTCTGATAAGGAATCATGTCTTATCACTACAATTCTAACAGGAAAAGTTACCTACATAAAAGCAAGAAAAAAGGAACAGTTCACTTATTCATCATTTGCCTGAGCCTTACACTACAAATATACATATAACTTACAATCAAATACATTTTTTTCTGTTTTAGTGAGCAATGTTTAACAAAACAGCTTTGTTTGTACTATTGTTTGACAAAACTAGACCTGCTAGCATTTAACACGCATATCTGACATTATGGATTGCTTCTACATGTTTTGTAGACTCTATACAATAAACTGCTTAACTTCCATGATGTTTCTGAGGTTTTAAAAGTATGCAAATCAGAGAAAGTTTTTCACTGTAATTGAACTAAAATTAGAATTTGAGTTGATTGCATATGTGGAGATAAGCAAAAATTGGTAAACATAATCAAAATGTGTTCAAATACTTGTAGTCAAGAACATTCTATTTCAGATGTGTTTCCATTTACTTTTAATGGCTTTGGAAATGTTTCCCCCTCCTACTTGTTTATTTTAAATGATTTCAGGTATGTTTCAGAGATGCCGCTCTACTCTCTAATTTACTTTTAATGGTTTCAGATATTTAATGGATAATCTTAAAGATGTACAAGAAGCTTTTAAAATCTGTTTCCTGATTATGCTACTTAAACACTGTCTTCTTATGTTCAAGGCTTAATTTTATCTGCTATTTTACTGTAACAGAATGTTTATTTTGCAGACAGCATTTTGGTCGTGTACTGTTCAAAATTTTCTTTCCATTGTATCAGCTATATATATTACAAATATTTTTAATAGTCCACTTTTCAGTTTTCATAATAATAATAGTTGCTCAAATGTTATCTACCAGTAATGGTTTCTTGCAAATGTACAACCTCAATGTCCTTCTACATGAGGTAGTTAACTGTGTTTCTTTCGAAACATTAAAATATACTAGGACACTTGTTTATATATTTAGTGCATTTAGTCTTGTACTGGGCTTAACACAGATGTTTTCCACTTTTTGGATATATACATGCTTTTTTAAGATCTACCGATTTTTTCAGCTGTAAATAAAATTTGTAAACAAAGTTTATATTTTTTTTTGCCTAGTAAACTTTGGTTTAGACTGCAGAAGATGTTGAAGATTGCAATGTTATTAAATATATAACTAGAAGTACACTTCATCAGCATTTGATATGTTTATACGGCGTATAGATCATTTTAAGGCAAACCGATTTCCCTTTGGGTGCTTGAGCTAACCTGTCCCATTTGGTATTGGATTGGCTTTACCCATCCTATGGTCTATAATTATATATTACACCTAGTGAGAATAACTGGGCTCATACCATACATAATCTGAGGGGACCCATGCATGAGATAAAGGATTATGGAGCTGCCTCTGTACATTAATAGTACAGGGGGCAGTTCTGCGGTAAATATTATGTTTACCATCCATAAATCTAACTTGCGCTTATAGTTTCATAGGTGTGTACTAGACTAATGGCCCTGGAGCCTTTGTAAGTCTAGCCCATAGAAGTGCCCTGGCATTGTGCTGCCCAGCCTTGGTTCCCAGTGCCTCTATTAGGTAAAGCCACTGAAGTGAACCCCAGGGTGAACTTTCTATTTCCCATCCACTCATCAAGATTTCTCTTGAAGAGGGCCAGTGAGGTGCTCTGCTTGACATGTATGGAAAGTCTATTCCAGAGCATGGGCAGTCTCTGGGTTATGAACCTGTCTCTCCAGAATGTTCTGTTGATTGTGGTAATGAGGTTGAGGTCTCTGGAGCGTGTGGAGGGATTGGGATTTCTTTAGATGTAGCATTTCTAACAGAGCTGGGTCAGACATGGCTTTGTAAGTCAAGAAGAGATCACCTCTTAGATGATATGAGATAAAGAATAGCTGGAGTTTTTTGAGTCTGTCCATGTAGAATATGTGTTTAATGCCTATGATCCTCTTCATAAGGTACTTTTGTGGCCTTTCCAGATGTTCCATGTGTCTAGTGAGGTACATGCCAAATGGGGCATTATACTCGATGACTGGCCTAATGAGACAAGAGTAGAGAGAGATGATGAGCTCTTTCTTCCTGGATGCAAAACCCTTGATAATGAGATGTGCTACATAAAAGGACTTTCTAACCACAGTGACAATGTGGTGGTCGAAGGAGAGGTTGCTGTCAACCTGTGTCCCCAGATCTCTTAAAATGTCTTTGGTGCTCAGTGGGCTCCCATTGATGTGGTAATTAGTGGAAACTGAGTTTTTCCAAAAGGGATGATGATGCATTTTCTAGCATTAAGCTTATAGCCATGGTTTTGACACCAGTCATTGGTCTCAGTGAGGCCTTTCTGTAGGATGTCTGCATCACTTGGGGAGTTAATAATGGCTCCCAGCTAGCAGTCATCTGCAAACTTGGTCAGCCAGAGTCCCTCTATGTTGGCCTGGACTTCTGAGAAGTACATAGATGCCAAACAGGACAGGACCCAGGACCGATCCCTGTGGGACTCCACTTGTGACTGATCGGCAGTCTGACTTGGATTCTATTACTTTCACACTGTGGGTTCTATCTGTGAGCCAATTTGCAGCCCACCTAGTGATATAGGGGTTGATGCCTAGTTTGGTGAGTTTATCAATAATTCCTGAGTGGGGAATGGTATCAAAGGCCTTGGCCAGATCAATGTAGGCTGTATGAACTGCCTTGCCCTCATCCACAGCTCTGGTTACTGACTCAAAAAAGTCAACCAGGTTGAGCAGGTATGATCTAACTTTCACAAAACCAAATTGCGTGAGATCTAAAGTTTGGAGATTCCTTATATCTTTGTTAATTAGGTCCATGATGATGTGCTTCATAGCCTTGCATATCAGACTCATCAGGCTAATGGGGTGATAATTCCCAGGGTCTGTAGTTGCTCCCCCTTTATGGAGAAAGATGACTGTAGCAGTGTGCTATTCGGTAGGGACAAAGCCTGAGATGAGGCTGTGATTGAACAGGGCACACAGATGTGGTGACAGTTCACTTTGTAGTTCATGTAGAACACATCCAGGGATATTGTCGGGTCCCATGGAAGCTGTATTCTTGGCCTTGAACAATGAAGCTTTAACCTCTGCTGCAGTAATGCTGAGTGCCTGGCATTCCTCCGGTATTGTGATTGGTCCTTTGGGGGGAGAGGGGTAAGGTTGGCACTGAATCTGTCTGCCAGTATGTTGGCAGTATCTGCTGACTCAGTATAGGAGGTATCTTTGTGCAGTAACTCAGATCAAACCTGGGTATTGCTGTGGAGATTCTTGATATAACTATAGAAGGCTATGTGGTTGTTTTTAGTGTCTTCCGCAATTCTGCTTTCATAGCTGGCTTTAGAGGTTTTGATGAGGGATCTCAACTTTTTGTTGACGCTAATAAGGGAGTATTTCCAGTCTTGGGACTTCAACTTTTTCTGCAACAGTTTCTTCCTTCTGTTGTAGAGTTTATTAATGGCAGGGGACCACCAGGCTGGCTTCCTTTTTTTGGAAGAGAGCATTTTGATTCTGTTGGGTATGGCTAGTTCCATGCATTTATGTATGTGCTTGTACAGTGCATTGGTGTATGATTCAGCAGTCATGCATCTATTTTCCATTGACATGGGTGCTGTGAAGTTAGACAACTCTGTTTTTAGGAGCCCAAAGTCAACTTTGGAAAAGTTTTTCATGGTGGTTACCTTTGCGGGGGGTGTAGGTGAGATGTGGATTTCCATGGTGATTTGTTTATGGTCGGATCTAACCAGGGAGGAATTGACCATTGTAGAGCAATGGTTGCCCATGTTAGTAATAACCAGGTCAAGGATGTTGATTCCTCTAGTGGGGGTACGGATGAGCTGGTCCAGGGCATTGGAATTGATGAATTTCAGGCAGCGTTAGGCCAGTGTATTGGTGCATGAGTGGTTTTCCCATTTGATGGAGGGGTAGTTGAATTCACCTAGTATGAGAGTGCTGGGTTGGACCCTTGAATATGAACAGGGATGATCTTTGTTTTACATGAATGAGAAGTCTGTTCCAGAGCAGCAGTATCTTCTGTGAGATACACCTGTCCCTCCTAACTATTCTATTGATGTTGCAAAACAGGTTTAGATACCTAGACTGAGTATTTCTGATGCCATTTGACTTTCTGAAGTGCAGTAAATCTATCAGTATTGGGTTTGACGATGCCTTGTATGCCACACACAAGTCACTTCTTAGCAGTCTGCGGGATACAGGGCTGTGAGATAGTCCATGTATCTTTTTAGTACGTTATTCCAGTGGGCATTCCAGTTGTTAAATGTGTTTGGAAAGATATATGCCAAAGCAGCATTTTATTCAATGATTGGCCTAATGGGAGCTGACTAAAGGGGGACAGTGACATCCCTAGCTCTAGACATAATCATGTTGTTTATAAGCTGAGCAATACAGAAGGATGTCCTAAAGTGGTGCAGTGGATAGTGTTGTCACTTCCCAACAAGAGGCAACCTGGTCTGATTCTTGGCTGGGGTGCCTTTTGTGGGGAGTATGCATGTCCTCCTTGTGTTTTTGTGGGTTTCATCTGGGTGCTCCAGTTTCCACCCTCATTCCAAAGACATGCAGTAGGTGGAATGGACACTCTAATATAGTCATAGATGTGAGTGTGTGGTATGGAAGAACAACCACAGCAGGTGTAGACACCCAACTGTGTGAACCTTGACTTTAGATCATTGTTACTGTTGAAGTGATACCTTGACCCATGTGCAAAAATAGGAAAAGAGGTTGTGGATGGATAGATGGATATAAGGACTTTCTTATGACAACGGACACATGCTGGTAGAAAGTTAGACCACTGACCACGTAAGTTCCCAAATCCTGAACAACTTAGGGGCATGTTGTCAATGTGGTATTTCTCTAGGGTAGAGGACTTCCCAAAAGATATGATAAATACATTTTTTTTCTCAGTTTCAGTCCTTGATTTTGGCACCAGTTACTTATTTGGGGCAAACCTTCCTGTAAGACAGCTAAGTAGTTTATGGATGTAATGACTGCTCTTAGCTTGCAGTCATTTGCAAACTTAAGTCAGCCAGAGCCCTTTAGTATTGTTTTTTACTTCACAGATGTAGATGTCAAATAGGAGAACACCCAGCACAGAACCCTGGGGGACTCCACCGGTGTCTGGTCTCTTTGTAGAGGTAACTTATCCTATTTTGATTTCTTGTGTCCTATCTGTGAGCCAGTTGGCAATCCAGCAGGTGATGCAGGGATTTATTTCATGTTTATTTAACTTTTCTACTATACCTAAGTGGGAGAATGTGAAAAAAAATCTCTTCTGTGCAAATTAACAGATGATTTTATATGAAGGCATTGTGTCACTACAGCTAAATTATTAGCATAATCATAAGGCTCATAATGCATAACAGATTTCTAAAGATTATACTAAGTCTGTTTAATTGTAAGCATTTGTCTCAAATCTATTTCTATTTAAAATTTACTAAAATGCTATGGATTATCTAATCAGCAGGTTTCCAAATTAATATGACAGTATATTATATAGATAAAGGTGCATATTTTAGTTTATAATTGTACAGCTACACTTTTGTTGTTGTAGGCAGACATTTTTTTTTAAAAAGTGATGCAAAGAAGTTTTCTTTTAAGCAATATTTATATATGAGCCCTTTGCTATCATCCCGATCTCAACATTGTTTTCTTGTTAAAAAAGTAACTCAGTTTTGAAAGACAAACAAAAATGTTTACACGTTTACTTATGTTATAATTACAATTCTATTGTTACAGGTGCATACACTTTCATATTACTAAACTAATTAGCCTGTTTACATGACAAGGTTAGCTGAGTAAAGTTTAATGCATTCTTCATATTTGTGAAGCTCTCTGTAATAAACAGTTGCAATGCTGTTTCTTATTAATGAAAATGAGTATTAAACATTTTAAAGCTGCATTTTGAGTGGCATAGTGGCACAATATTTGGCATCATTGCTTTACTAATGCACGCTGTCCCTAACCCTGCCCCTTCCCCCAACCCTAACCTTGCACCTTAACTTACAAATACCCTTTTCATAACATTACCACTAATTTGTATTGTATCCTTGTTTTTATTTTTTGGTAGGTTGTTTTTTATTTATTTATTTTTTTTGAAATGTAAGCATTGCTCAGGTGTGACTCAATGTTTTTGCATTTTAATAGATAAACATAAACTCATCTGTCTCTCTTTCCCTCTCACTCTCTCTCTCTGTATATATATATATATATATATATATATATATATATATATATATATATATATATGTATGGTTCCCCTTCACAAGTTCGAATTACTGAAAGCTTGAAATTCATAAGCTCAAGCCCAGAATCTCGAGTTTTCAGTAACTCAAAATTGTTACATGTTTGCAGGGGGGCCGAGTCCCCCTGCACTCTCACTGCTTAAATATATCAGCTCTGTGAGTGCACTATAGCAGAGGAACAGAAATTCTCCCATTGTGTGCTTCTGCATACAGCGCGGAACGGGAGTTTTCCCTTATCCCTGCTGTAGTGCAATCTCTCAGTTGGTATATTTAAGTAAGGGGGTGTGGGGGGTGCAGAGGGGCTTGCCCCCCAGTAAAAACATTGTAAAGACATTCTTGCAATATCTTTTCCATACCCTTTAGAATTTTGAGTTGCTGAAAATTTGATCTTCTGGGTTCAGTCATCTGAAGTTCGAGTTTTTAGCAATTCGAGATTCTAAAGGAACTATATATATATATATATATATATATATATATATATATATATATATATATATATATATATATACATACATGTATACAGGCACATATACACTTTCTCTCACACACACACACACACACACACACACACACACACACACACACACACACACACACACACACACACACACACACACAGGTTTACTATAAAAATACCGAAAGCCCAACCATGACTATTCACATCCCTGAACCGGAACAATGGAAACCATCAAGCCAACTTATTTATTTATTGACATTTGTTAACCGGATTGGTCCAGCTGGGCTTGTGGCCCATTTTCAGTGGAGACCTAAGGAGAAAAGCTCCATACAGAAACAGTTTACAGAAATTTAAAATATTTGACTTAAAAGTATGACAAAAAAAATCAGTTAAACAAAAAAGGTAAATATATAAAGCAGTAATACATGCAGAAGGGCTATACACATCATGTTTTTACAGACTAAGAATGTATATACATATATACATCATTTTTGTTGTCCAGCAGTATTGGTTTGATAGAGTTTAGTAAGTATTGGCCTGAAGGGATACTTGGATGAAAGGGGAGGGACTGATAAAGGTATGTAAGAGGGGTGAGGGGAGGTTAAGTGGAGGCATGACAGAGGCAACTTTTGGAGCTAAGGAAATGAAGTTTGAATTTTTCTTTGAAGTGTGCTGGCTGGATAATGGAATCTATATCAAGTGGAAGTTTGATGCAACATGGGCAACTGAGTGTTTATATAGTAGTTTACCTACTGTTTTTTGGGGTTGGTAGATGTCCAGTAGTTGCTGATTCGAGGTACGGAAAGTCCAAGGGGGAGTATAGATAGAGATGAAGGAAGAGAGAGCAGGACATGAAGAAGGTTTGTAGAGAATGAAGTGTAACATTTGAAGTTGAGACAGGAGTACTAGTTGGGGGAATTCAAGCCACTGGAGAGAGTTTAGGGCAAGGCAGTGATGAGAACTGTATGGAGAGTTTGTGATAAATCTAGTTATCTTATGGTAAGTTTGTTGAAGTTTGCTCAAGGTTGTAGATTGGATATTAGTAAGCACTGGGGCAGCATATAGAAGGAAGGGGAGGATTAGAACTTGTGCAAGGGAGAGTCTGGCATTATCAGTTAGAAATATTTTGTTGTGATACAGTAAGCCAAGTTTTTGGTGTGTCTTCTTTATACATTGGAACACGTGAAGGTTAAATTTGAGTTCATCATTAATGATAATGCCCAGAAATTTTGTGTGAGCTTCAGGTAGAATTGTAGTGTTGTTAGAGGATGTACTAGAAAAGGCGGATTTGTAGTGAGTGAGAGATTTGGGCAGAAGGAGTAAGAGTTTGGTCTTTTTAGGGTTTAGGATAAGTAGGTTATTGGATAACCCCTGTTCTGTGGAAAGGAGGGCTTGTTGAGTTGGGGTATGGAGTTCAGAGATATTGTCAGAGATGGAGATGAGAGTTGAGTCGTCAGCATATTGGATGAGGGAGGATTGTTTACAAGATATGTAGAGATCATTGGTAAAGATATTAAACAGGAGAGGACCCAGGATGGAACCTAGTGGTACTCCGGTTGGGACAGGTATAAATGGAGAAGAGGAAGAGAGCCATTTGACAGATTGCTGCCTACAGGATAAGTAACTGGAGAATCAGGCAAGGGAGGAAAAAGATTGATTAAGATTTGCATGTTTAAAGGGTGGGAGACTGTGTCAAAAGCTTGGAAAGGTCAAGGAAGAGAGAAGATATGAGTTTATTGTTATCTTCAGTCTCAGCAATGGTATGTGTGAAGGATAAGAGGGCAGTAATCATGCTGTGGTTAGGACAGAAACCATGCTGAGTAGGAGTGAGTAGGTTATGCTGGAGGAGGTAGTTGAGAAGTTGTGAGTGAATGCATTTTTCAAGAATCTTATAGAGGAGGGATAGAATGGTAATGGGTCGGTAGTCAGGTGGCTCTGTAAAGTTTCCACCTTTATGCAGGGGAATACTGAAGAAAGGTTTCCATAGGGTAGGGACAGTGGATTCCTGAATAGATCTATATATTAGAATAGATACTGGATAGGCAATGAAATCAGAAGCAAGTTTGAGGAAGGTGGAAGGTAGATTGTCAGTGGAGGGAAAGCAGGGTTTGAGCTTTTGTAAAAGACATTTGCTGTAGGAGGTAGGGACTGGGTGAAAAGAGAACAGATTTTTGTTAGGAGGGTTGGGAGGAGTAGGCAGAGAAGTAGCACAACAGATGGAAGGTATGAGTGTTTGGATGGTGTCAAAATGTTTATTGAGGAGGGTAGCAGTTTCCAGAGGGGATGTGTTTGGGTAAGGGCAGGGGTTTAAGAGGCAGCCAGGAAAAAGAATACTGTTGAGTAGACCAAAATTTCCGAGGGTTGAATTTCCTATTGAGCTGAGCAGAGTTATAGTAGGCATTTTTGTCATTATTAGTTTGTTTCTTAGTAAGATTCCTAAGCTGTCTATATTTGTGTAGCAGAGGTAATTCCTTGGGTTTGATCCAGGCTTTTCAAGCACTGCCTCTTTCATGCATAAGGGACCTAGTTTCTTTGGAAAGCCAGGGAGCATAATTGGATTTTATTCTGATCTTATCAGAGGGGGCAATTGAGTATTCAAAAAGATGCTAGTGAACATTTTGACAGCATCATTGAGACGGCATTGTCTGAGGATGGACCAGTCTATATTAGAAAGGATGAAATTGAATTGGGCTGTATTGAAGTTAGAGAGTTTGCAACAATCCCTGTATATGTGGGGTTTGGGGGGTTGTGTGGTGTATCTTAGGACAGATGTGGGGAGATGGTCACTAAGGCAGTTGGGTATGGCAGTGGTATGGCAGTGGGGTTGTGGTAGTGGTGGGGTGAGTTGGTAAATATCCAGTCAATTATGGAGCTTGTGGATGAGTTTTTATAGAGGCAGGTGGGGGAAGATATCAGTTGATGGAAGCTGGGTAGGTTGATACTAAGTTGTGGAGAGTCAGTTCTAAGTTTGTACCGATCTAAGTTGACATCTCCTAAAATGAGGGTTTCATAGGGAATATTTTGGGAGAACCAGAATAGGATATTCTCTAGAGTGGACAAATTATTTCTAAGAGGGATATATATACAGAAGCAACAGCAAATTTCTTGTGAAGGCTGAGGTGGCAATTTAGGATGATAAGTTCAGTTGGGTGGAAGTCAGGGATGGGCGTGGGGAAAGGTGATAGGTTGATGCTATTGGAGTAAAGGATGGCTACACCACCCCCTTTTTTTGGGAATTTGTCAGAGCGATAGATATTATATCCTGGTGGGAGAATTTCATTATTAGTGATATGTGGCTTAAGCCAAGTTTCTGATAAGGAAAGAGTGTGAGGGGTTGTATGGGCTAACCAGGTATGAAACTCAGTGATTTTGTTTGTTAGGCTTTGGATGTTTAATGAGTATATAGAGAGGTGCTTGGATAAGGATGAGTTTAGTGAATGAGGCTGGGGATAGTGAGATTTGTGTGGAGGGGGGGTAGAATGTAAGAGAGGTATATGGTTGTAAGGAGAGGGGGAAGGGCCAGGGTTGGTGTGGATGTCCCCCGATAAGAGTAAGTTATTTTTGTGAAGTGATAGAATAGTAATATGAAAATGTAGTTTGTGTAGTTTGGGTTTATATCTGTAGGTAGGTGTGAGGATTTGTGGTCTACACAGCTTGGAAGGCACAAGGTGGAGAGGTTGAACAAGGCTGGGGAGATATAAAATGATAATGTTTTAGAGTGATTGACATAGGAATAGGAGGTAGGAGAGCATATTAGTGAATGGGAAATGTGCATGTGATAAGAGGTTAGAGCAGAGAGAAGTGGGAGGAGTGTAGTGGAGATAATGAGGTGTTGCATGTTAGAATGCGTATAGAGGGGTTGCAGAGTGGGAGTAATAGTTAGAGAAGGAAGTGATGTGGTTTGAGTTTGACAGGAAGTTTTTTTGTCAGTGGATGGTTGGGAAGGAAGGGGAGGGAGTGGATGGTATAAAGGAAATTGTAAAGGGGTGTGTGGGAATGGGGGTAGGGTAGGGGAGCAAAGTGAGCTCAAGCATAGCGAGGGTGAATGGTGGGGGGGGGGCTACACCATGGAGAAACATCTCTGAAGCAGAAAAAAAAACAATCTGTAAAAGCAGGTAAGGTTAACAAATGTATGAGCAGGAAATGGGACAGCAGAGGCTCAGAGAGAAATTGATTAAGTATCACTGTAAGTTTTTAGGTAAAGGAGCAGGAATATAGTAGCTGGAGATAGTCAGAGGGGATAGTTAGATGAAGTAGGGATACTTCAGAGTAGGAGAAGACAAGAGAGTGAGCAGAGGGGGTACAGCAAATAATAGAGCAATTCAGAGTGCAGAAAATAGATGTAGGAAGGCAGGAAGAGAAGAGATCAGGTTAGGCAGGAGGTAGTGAAAGCAGAGAGTGGTCCATGGATGTGCAAGGGAGATAACCACTATGGGCGCAACAGTACAGTACAGATATCAACTAATACCTTATTAGAGTTAAACAGGACATACTTAAACAGTCCAAAAAATGGAGGGAGACATTCACAATGGGACTTGTCCACATGTACTTGCAGGGAGGGTCAAAGGGC
>NC_056739.1:1935789375-1935796875 GCF_019279795.1 Protopterus annectens | reverse complement strand
GGGACAAACTTGTATTGCCACAAATCTGCTCCCTAACAAACCTTCTCCTCTTTATCACCCTTTAAGGACCCCAATTACTTACAGTACCTACCTCACCCAACTACACCCAAAGGGCCCAACAACAAAACACGGGCAAAAGATACTATATAAACTTCAAAAACTCTTAGATCAACTAATAAAATGTATCACTAAAGATGGTGATATACATCCAAACCCAGGCCCAACCCCTCACCCCAACTTTGTCACCCCAACTTTAGCCCAAAGGTCAACTACCTCCCTTCTTATCTTCCATCTCAACCTAAGAAGCATCAACAATAAACTCCATAACCTCCATACCATGCTAGCCACTCATTTCCCTGATATTATGTGTCTAACCGAAACATGGCTCAAACCAGTCACCAAAGATGAAGAAATTCTTCCACCTGGATATAATATCTTAAGGGTTGATCGAGCAAACAAAAGGGGTGGCGGTATAGCTGTTTTATACAAAAGTTCACTTAATATCATAATGCATCCTATCCAACCACCTAAAATTGCTAATGCAGAGTCAATAGCCCTAAAAATATGTTTAAACAACCAAAAAAGTATTAACCTTTTTGTAATTTATATCCCACCTGGGAACAATGTAGAAACTATGGAACAAACATTAAACTGGTTAGCCACTAACTATCCTCAAGAAACCTTTGTACTAGGCGATGTCAACATTGATTGGACCCAGTGCTCCGCACAGACTAACCCCATACCCATTAACCTGTATGGATTCTCCCAAAATATAATCTCTACAACAAGAGTAGGAAATGCCCACCAAAAAGAGAGTATACTTGACTGGATTCTTACCAATAATCCCACCCATAAATATACCACTGGGACCCTTCCCAACGATCTTAGTGACCATCTCGTCACTTTCATAATAAAACACAAATTTTCTAACAATAACCTTCCCATACACAAACTTGTTAGAAATAAGAAGAAATTTGTATCAACCCAATTTGTAGCTGAACTCAAATCCTGTAACTGGTCTAAGCTAAAAACTTTGCCCCTTGATGAGAGTGTGACATTCTTTACTGAAAACCAAAAATTCCCTAAAGAACCTTGGCAAAATTTTTTTGTAAAATGTATTTTCTTTGAATGTGGGTTTCAATGCTGTTTCAATGAATGTGAGTTTCAAGGGCAGAGAAGTTTTAATGCTAAGTTTTCATTGTGAGACTGCATTGCTTTGTTTAGCAGATGACTTAGTGTTTGTGCTGTAAAATACAAAATAAAACTTTCAAATAAAGTCCAACTCATCATAGAAGTAAAGCAGTATGCACATTAGTGTTTATGGTAAATGGAGTGAAATAGCCAAGTAATGGTTCATTGGAATGGCTGCAGAGGCTCCATTCAACCATGATTTTGTCAGGGGGGAAGGGCAGCAAACTCAGACAGGCCCAGCTGAACTATACCTCCCAACTGTCCAGATTTTCAAAGCATGAATAGATTTTTGCTTCTTATTTTTGGTTTGTTCTTCATAAAATTTGTAGTTTTTTGGCAAATCATTTAGGAATCAAGTCACTAAATAATGATACACTGAGTTTCAGACTTCATAACCTTCAGAAAAATGCATGTTAAAGTAAGAGCTGTTCTATCAACTGTCTCAATTTATACAAGAGCAATTTTTAGTACTGTTTATATGTGCCCCCAATATATTTGGCCTTGTTCAGATTTACTGCATTAACAGGTTGAGAGGTACATGCAAATAAATTCCTTTATAGAATTGGGCATAACCAACCTCTCAACTGTCCTCGATTTTGGCTCAAAATGTTGCTCTTCCCCCTAATAATCCCTCTGCAAAATAGCAATTTTGGAAGAAAACATGGAGGGTTTACAATTAAGAAATAACTGTAATAATCAAAGTTATAGATTACTTGATATGCATGTAGATTCTTTTATTTTGTCAGCTGCTCAAGGTAGCAGTACTAATATTAAAGTGTCCCTTCTTTGACAGGTTCCCAGCTGTATTGTGTGTCTATTTTATATTTTTGCATCACATTTTGGTCCATTTTCATAAAATTGTGTTTTTTGGCAAATTAGTGACAAATCACTAAAGACTGAAGTTAGAAAATGATAGACATTTGAGTTTCAGATTTTATACCCTTCAGAAAATTCATACTAATGCAAGACCTATTCTATTATCTTTCTAAGTTTATTAGAGCAATATTTAAAAATTGTCCTTATTTTTGGGCCTTTGTCCCACTTCTGTATATGGCTTTGTCCGGATTTCTTGCTCTTGAGGTTGAGAGGTGTGACAAATGTGTCAGGGCCATCACAGTCAGCCAGAGACATTTCAAATTGTGACATACTTGTTTCACCCCACTCCCCCATGTAGTGACTCTCGATGTGTCCAAGCAAGGCAAGGAGTAGTTATGCAGTGTGTGTCCCCCATCCAAGGTAGACACACGTACTACAGTGGCTTTTCATCTGTCCTTGATTTTGCAGAATGGTCTGGTTTCTGTCATATTTTTCTACTGTTGATTTATGCTTATTACTCAGATTTATGCTTATTACTCAAAGTGCCTGTTGCTCTGTGTTTAAGTAGCAATGCTTTAATGACCATAAGGTAAGCTTGTCTGAGATCGTAAGATGCAAGTAAGCTTTAATAAGCATACTGTTAAAGAATTGCCAACATTGAAAGCCTTTCTGTTGTTGCCATGCAGAGAATACTTGACTAGATAATGTATAAGCCTTGGGTATTAAAGGACAGGATTCCATTATTTTAAAACGCTCATTACACTTGTTGGAGACTTCCAGTCATCTCTACAGACTTTACCCGTAAACTAAACAGAATGCCAATCATGTGTGGTCCATAACCTGTACAGTAATCCTTTAAGCAATGTATCTTGAGCTTGTTTCTTGTTTGCTTTTCCTTTTTTACTTTGATCATGTTTTCCCCATGAAACAAGTTGTCAGACATCAGGTCTTTTTTGGATAAGAAACATTTTTACAAGTGGGGGCATCACAGAGATTTCTACTTTCAGCACGTTACTTGGTACTTTAATAAAGCTGAATATAAATTATAATTAGAACTGCAGTGCAAGGAGAAGTGGTTTGAGTTGAGTGCTTCTGGTTTTTCTTATACTTGGTTTTGACTGGCATTCCAGTAATGTATTTAAAAAGTAATTTTTTCATGCGCCTCAACCTTTTGTTTCCATCTAGATATTAAGTAAGCTGTCATGCAGCCAATGCATTGCAATATTTTATTCTTCTACACTTATTTTTGTCTTGATTGGACTTTCATAATGATGGTTTGCCACCCAGGGCAGCGTATTTAATTAAAGTTAGTTTTTGTGGTTTTGAGCATAGCTCCTCCCCTTTCTAGTTGACCACACCCCTTCCCTTGACCCCACCCATTCAGCTGTCTCCTGCAGCCCCCCTGTGATTTGAAGTCACCAGCCGCCACTGCTTACCTGCTGTCAAAATAAATGAAATATGTAATGCTTGCAAAGGCCAACTTGATCTTAAACATGTCACAGTACTTTGAGAATGAATTTATGTTAAACCTTTGTGGAGTTTGCTAGTAATACATTGAGAAATGGAATGTGAACTATTTTAGGAACTTCCAATGCTTCTGTGTACTCCCCAAGCAAATTGTTAGTTTTCTGCTGTTTTTTTTTTTCCTTTGCAAAATATTATGTCATTGATTGTCAGGTAAATCTGGAAAATGCAAGCAATATTTATTAGACTGCTAAGCTTAGAAAATGTGGTAGTACTTTAAAACTGAGTTCTAAATTTAAGAAACTAGTTATAGAATGCAAAGCAGCATAGAATGAAATGTGTTTCTGTTCATAACTTGACTGTAATGTTAGTATGTCTATACCAAATATCTAAATGTTTGCATTTCAAGTTTCAAATTTACATCATCTAGATGACTTGCTGTGAATCAGTTGTGAGTCAGTGAGCTTTATGTAAATTATTTTAATTTTATTTGTGCATCTACCTAAACTGGTTCTTCTCTTATCTCTCTTTTAGCAATCCTATCTCTTCCAATTCTCCCCAGCCTTGAGGTCAGTATCATTCCTAGTTATCCCAATTTCAAAATTAATGAAGAATACACGTTTAGCATGGAGCTGAGCACTACATTTCAGTACTCACCCTGCCAAATAATTTCCATATTTACTCCTCGTGGGAATCATTACAACTGGAAATCAAGAGTCTCTGTACTTGGACAAAGGCAAGATTGATGGATAAATGGGATAGTGAGGCAATGGATCCGAAATCTGAGGCTGAAAGATTGCATGAAGCCTGCAGGGAATGTAGGTGCAGGAATACTTTACTAAAAAGTAAGAGTGGGGGTAGTTTCAGTTAAGCAGAAAGTTAATGGAAAGGGCTGCATTGTATCTGAAAACAGCAGCTTTCTGTATGTAGGCCCAAGGAAACAAGCCTGTGAAGGTGCTGACATACAATGTGAAGATAAGAAGAGTTAAACGGATGATGACTCACATCAGGCAGCATCAGGCAAGGAAGATACTGGCAAAATGAGAGGGTATAATCAAGGAGTTTGGTGGTATGTTCACATGAGGACGTACAGAGAAATTAGATTTTAAGGATCATTAGCTTTTTACAGAGGGCAAGCATCCCTAGTTTTTATGAGTCACAGAAAACTATACTTTCCAATCCTTTAATTGTTAGTAAAGTTTTAAGCATCAGCAAAAGTTCTGGAGTGAAGGCTCCCTGGCATGATGGCACCAATGCAAAAATGTATAAAGCCCTTTCTCAACTTTTAGCCCCTACTTTGCAGCATTTGTTCACAACCTACATAAAGTAGAAAACCCAGATTTATCATCCATCCTTTCCAGTACTGGTATTCTGCTCAAACTACGGACCCTAAAGAAGTTAAAAATTACAGACCTGTCTCATTACTGAATGTAGATGTTAAAATCTATGACAGGATATTAGCTGACTGCATAAATGCTGCTCTTCCCTCACTCATATTACAGATCTTGGTGGAGTTTGTAAGAAGTAGACCTAGTATTAATCTAATTAAGACCCTCATCAGGTATATGCAGTTTTGGGGAGGTATTAACACCCCTGCAATGGCCATACTTTTAGACTTTGAAAAGGCATTTGACATTATAAGCTTGAACTATATTTGGGAAATTTGAGAGGAATGGGCTTCCCCGGAAAGTTTATATCAGTAGTGAGAGACCTGTATACTTGCCTCATCGCTCAATTATTAGGTAATGGTTTTCTTTCAGATCATTTTCCTCTGGCAAGAAATACAACACAGGGATGCACCATGTTCCTAGTCCTCTTTATTCTTGTTATAGAGCCAGTAAGCTAGATTTTTAAAGGTAAAAGTCAACTCAAGGGATGGGGTCTTTATGGCATCCAAACCAATGCACTCCTGTTTACAGATAATTATGAGGTATTATCTCACAAGCTGGTCATAGATCTTCAAGAATAATGCATTACTAGAAGATTTTGCAGAGTGGTCAGGTTTGTGTTTAAATTTACTCTGATGAAATATGGGATTACTCTCCTGTTGGACGACGTAAGACAGCACCCCAGTACTTAGTTATCTCTTTAGTTCTGGACATTATGTCTGTACTGTACATGCATATAAGAAAGGTTTTTAATTTGGAGTCAGCATTTCTGATATGGGATACAAAGTTTATATGGACAAACCATGCATTTTTCTCCTGAGCCAAATAATGTTGGTCAAGGTGTGTGTGCGTGTGTGTGTGTGTGTGTGTGTGTGTGTGTGTGTGTGTGTGTGTGTGTGTGTGTGTGTGTGTGTGTGTGTTGTCCTTGTTACTGTACTTCTTCAGGCATATCTCAATTATGGGGAATAATAAACATCTGACAAAAATAACTGACAGTATTACCAAATTTATCTGGGATTGGGAAAGGTGACATATAAACAGGTCTGTAGCAATTTGTCCCATGACATACTTTGGCCTTGGGCTACCTGACAGAGAAGATATGAAATCGCTACAACTCTAGAGCAAATCTTCCCAAGGAATAGAGAAGCACCTTCCATTTGAGCTCAACTGGTGGCCAAAATATTGAATGATTCCACAAAATATGTGTATGCATGATCTTAACAGTCACCCAAATACCTGATATATAGGTACTTTATTTCCCATAACTTTTCAGCTCTGCAGAATTTATACAGACTAATACCTTACAAGCATTGTGGGGATGCCCTGAGTTATTAGGAGATTGCTTTCCCCTTACAGATCCAGAGTAGGCTAAGGAATAGGATAGCTTGCTCAGATGATCTGATGCAAGAGGTTGATTGCATAAGAGTCTTTGCAGCCTTTTCACTCCTAATTGTTAAGCGGGGATTGTCACAAGCTTTCTTCTGGAAAAAGTAAAGGTTAAGATACACCTGTATGAGATCTAATGTTAAGAACTTACAGCTTACTTATCCTTTCTTTCCTCAGTGGATATATAGCAGCAATTGTTCTCCAACTACGAAGAGAAAACATGTTATGCTGTCATTGCCAGACTGTTACAGGGTGCTAGTGTCCCCAGGAATGTATAAAGCTAAACAGCGTCTCAAGCTAAGTATAGCTCTTTATTTCTATATGCATTTTAAAGAATTGTTCTCTTTAGTTACTAAGTGGCTGAAATGGGTTAAATCTAATTTAATCCATATGTGTATGAAAAGCGTCTTTTGTTTTGGTATGAAGGGTACTGGACAACCATGCATAGTATGTAGGAAGGTTTTAAATGTCTACAGCAATATGGGGAGCTGGGCACTCACTGTTATATATGCCTTGCATAAGGAATTCCCAAATGTTTTTGATCTACGGTCTTATGTGAGTGATAATGTAAGCAATTACTAAGTTTGAGCTGTCTCTTTTTTGCAGAAGATCAGTTTTTTTCACTGCCAGTGACCGCAGTGAGATGTTTACAAGAAGGGTTTTTAGTTTAGATACAGCAGTTCTCCTAAGTAGACCATCCACACTTATGTTGCCTCACAGTGTAGAACTCTAGCTACATATCTGCCTACAAGGCTGAAACATTTGAGGAACTGTTTATATGTTACAATTGATTACTCTCCAAAAAAATTAATGCGTTATGAAAATAGTAGGAGTTCATGACATGCACTCCTCTTAGTCTTTAGCT
The DNA here is from genome assembly GCF_019279795.1 of Protopterus annectens. Taxonomy (NCBI): domain Eukaryota; kingdom Metazoa; phylum Chordata; order Ceratodontiformes; family Protopteridae; genus Protopterus; species Protopterus annectens. The sequence continues at coordinate 1,935,789,765 of NC_056739.1, read as the reverse complement.
GAAATTCTTTACATTTTTAAACAATGACTAGACTTTTTGTGGAAATAGTCTGGATCTGTTTAGTTCTGGGATGATATTTTATTGTTGTGTGTTGTTCTGTTGTTAATGTTTATTATAATGTTATTGAAAGTTGCTAGTTACTTAGGTTATTGTTGTTGCAATATATTTTTTTATCTTACGAAAAAGATTTTCTTTGATTAAAAATAATAATAATGTGTTATGTAGCTGCTGGTAGTTTAAATTTGTTATCTTTTTTGGGTATCTTGTTCTTATCATAGAAATATATTTTTTTCACAAACTATAACTAAGGTCAGAGACATAGTGCTGATAAAAAAAAAACAGCGACTACAAGTAGTAACCTTGGAGAAAATTACCTGCAAATGAAAGACA